>NC_056747.1:696108841-696253841 GCF_019279795.1 Protopterus annectens | reverse complement strand
TAATATGAGATGTTTCTCAGTAGATCATTGGTTTGTAAGGACTAGATCTTGCTGAAACAATTCTATATCAGGGGAGAAACCGATGACAACACCCTACTTGCAGTCATCAGTGAATCTAGTTATCCATACATCAAGTTTTATAGTACAGAGGCTTGAAAAATATGTACCTAAAAGGAGGAGGTTCTAGTACTGAGCCCTGTGCTACTCCACTGGTTGCTTTCATACTTTGAAAAGTGGCACCTGGCACCTTAATTTTGCTTGTTAATTGTGTTCATTCTCTCTTTCAGCCAGTTATCAGCATCTGTTGGTGGACTGATTAGTTTACTACAAAATTATAATCCTTTTCACTGTCTCTTACTAGAGTTCGATTTACCTAATTATTTAAGGTATTGCATATGATGTACAAATTGTGAAACAGGTTAAACAACTATGCATCAAAAGATACAAGGTTACAGAAAAGTAGTAAAGAACTAGATGATCAAGGAAATACAAATTAAGTTTAAAAGTGACAACTAACAAAGATAAAAGGAAAAAATAAGGTAATGAAGAAAAAGTGAGGTAATGGAGACGCTAGAAGAAAAGTATTCATATCTGTATTATCATGTGCATAGTCTGGCTACATGCACAGGTAAGGAGAGTCAGAAGCAAAACTATGAACTATTTATAAAAGTGACTGTGTCAAAAAAATCTAGTTAATGTAGCCAGTAAGGCAGGAGTGGGAACTAATACTTCTCGCATAGGTTGTTATTCTGTTACATTCTAAATTGTGCTAATAACTTCAGAACTGTGTTTTGTGCATGCATATGTGGGAGAAAGGCAGAGACTGTAATGATAGAAAAAGAACAAAAATACAGCAAAACAGAATGAAAGAATTTTCTCATTTGCTTGCACCACTTTGCGCCATTTGTATTTGTATTGCTGTGAATAAAATATGCATGTCACTCTATGTGAATATGAGCTCTGTGTTTTGCAAATGCATATCAGCACATTGTTGAAAGCACTATATCAAGCAAATTGGGTATTGCTCCAGTTAAAAGACTAGAGCACAATATTAACTTTGAATGCATTGCCCTTCCCAAGTCTTTTCCAATAAATGGTTAGAGGAAAATTAAATTAACCTATTGATTATTGTCTGGTTATTTAATGCAATTGTAAAGAACAGTAGCATGCAGATCAAGCAATCATGGAAGGTCCTTTTTGTAATTAAAGATGTTATCTGTAAGATCATGATGCAGAGTTCAGTAGCTGCCTTATGGAGATATGTGCAGAAAGCTATGTGCCATCTACTTTATGAGAAACAGACTGTTAATACTGTGTGTATTAAGAACTATTCTGTAGGCATTTAAAAGCATGGCAAATAAAATGTCACTTCAAAATGTTCAAGTTGTCCTGATTATATGATGGCTCTTAATATATTTCTTTATGACCATGGGGTATGGCCTAGTCATGCAGAACTTTCTTTGTCAAAGTGAGTGTATGTTGGGATGATAATATATTTTTGAGATAACCACTAGTGCAAGTTTATGGTGCCTGGTGTGGGATGAACATCCTTAAATGATGGATTAGGAGATGTTAGCTACAGAAAGCTTTATATAAATCATTATTTTCTTTCACTATCTTTGAGGAGCTAGGCTTGTTTTTTATTCAAATAAAAACAGAAAACAGACAATAAAACAAACAACTGATTCATCAGGATTGAACAGGAGGACAAATATACAAGGAAACCTTTTACTAGTTAAATGAGAAAAACAAGCAAAATTAAACAGTTATTATTTAAAACAAAAAGCAACACACCCCTCAAATGCAATCATCATATTGTTACTCAGACAGCATACATTGATGTCTTCAGAGCTTCTTAGAAAATGTACTTAATCTTTCCAGCAAAACAAGAACAAAAAGGTCCAACCATCAGAGCGATCCCTTTAGAAAATCCAAGATTTGATAATGTGAGTCCCAAAATATCAAAAGTTTAAATGTGACTTAATACAAGTGACAGTAAACTTTGAAAGTTGCTGTTTCACATTTAAAACATTTTTTTGCAGGAGGCAAGCTCCTCTGCACTCCAACACCCTTTCTATTTATATGTCCTAAATCCAAAATCACTCTACCACAGAAAAGAGGGACTACTCTGAGACAGAGCAGTTTTAAAGTTAGAATATATTTCCTATAATCACCCTTAAATTCTTACAGTTCCAGTGATTACAATTATGGTCTTTGAACATGCAACTTGAAACCCAGAGATACTCTTGCAAAACTCAGCAACATCTGTGCAAAAAAAATGAAAACATCTCTTGATCAAGGTATTACAGGGGATATGCAAATTAACAAAAACAGAGGACCATCGCAAGAAACACATACAGATATTTATTACAATAAAGAAAACAAAATAAAAGCAACAAACATTCACTCAAAAGTGCTTCTTCAGGTTCAATAAATATGTATGTAGCTCACCAGATTTAAATATACTTGACTCATTCACATGACTTTAATAAACAAAATAAAGGAGAATTAATATTAATTACCTTTTAAGTTGCCTGAGTTGTTAAACAGGCTTTATGTTATTGTTAATGATCTCTTTCAAACCAGGGAACATATCCTTCTGAAATTTTGTAATCCATTTATATTCAGTATACTGAGCCCTTGATTTTACAGCCCTTTGCTGTTCTTGTAAATACATTGCATAAGAGCAAAACTAAAATAATGCATTTCATTTTACTTCTCTATATGTTTGAATAAAGCACTAGTAACAAATTTTCTTCCCATACCTGACAAATGTTGATAAATACACTCATTCGACCTTCTATTAAAATTTTCTACATAAAAAGCTGTGCATTGTCCACATAATGCAATATATACAATAATTCTAGAGTCATAATCTGCAAAAGTATACATATCAGACCTTTTCCTAGTAACTGAATGTACTATTTTTTTCTCTCTGCAAATATATTTGCAAAAATTGCATTTCATACATGGAAGTGTCCATTGTCTCTAACTGACTCTATTGTTGATAACACTGGCCTGCTCTTTATAGAAAGGTATGTATTTTTGTATTTTAAATTTGTAGATCTTTTATAGATGAACAATGGTTGAGTTATCTCTCCATCAAACCATTCACATACCTCAAAATATGCTAATGTTTCCTTATTATCTGTTGCACAGGTTTAGTATAGCTATTAAATGTTAGCAGATACCTCATAACATTATCTTGTCCTTTCGCCCTCTTATGATATATTTTTTCAGAACAAATAGCTCTATTCATCTGAGCCTGTTTGACCAATGTCATACTGTCCTTTGCCTTACGTTTATTGTATTCTCTTTCACAAACAATTATTTCACTAGATCACATAATTGTGTCTCACAGACATTTTCATCTATAGTAAGTATTGCCAACTGTAACATTTATCCTTTCACTACATTATCAAATACATATGGGGTCCAAATGGAGAGATGAAAAGTCAGCAAGCAAAGGAGAGTAGTAGTGCTGAAATTTAATTCATTCTCAAATCTTGATGAGTACCTTCAAGAGGTGGACCATGTTTTCTACAAAATCTCACCAATGCAACACTGATATATCGACTGTATTTATATAGCATATATCATGGACAGAAGTAGGTCAACAATTTAAAAACATAGCTGAGTGCACAAGACCCAGGATAAAAAAGTGCCCAATCTTGATAGGTGCACTGGTGCCAGGACTGAAAAAAAATGACAGTGTAGAATTCTCAAAATATGGAAACATTCCTACAATGGGGCTAGGCCAGGCCCAGGGGGAGGATGGCCCCCCTGTTGTAAAAGGAAGTAGCAGTCCAGAAAAATCACAAAAACTGATAGGCCAAAGAAAAGCCATAAAGATGATAAAGTGGACTACTGAGAATAAGAAAGAAATTATGTATTGTTACTATTATGCAAAATGCCTATAATTTCCAGACATGATATACAAAAAGATTAAGAGATAAAATAGAGGAAAGAAAAATACTTTTGCAAGAAAAACTGTCAGAAGCTTCAAATAAAATTTTCTGGTCATTAATACAACAGATTTCTGAAAAACAGTATATCGACCAAGAAACTTTGATCTTTTTGGAGAAAGAAGCATCTGAGGAAGTGCGAAAATATTAAACAACAAAACCTAGATATTTTTGAAAAGTATAAAAAAGAAACATGTGCATGGGAAAAAGAGAGAGAGCTAATATGGTGCAATATTTATGCAAAAGCGAAAGCCAGATTAATCAACATAAAAAGGCAGCTCTAAAGATATTAAAAGAGAAATACAGGCAAAAGCATCCAGGCATGGAACATTTCACAATAAAAAAATATCACAAAGAAGGAATGTAGAAAAGTGGATTAGTAAAGTAGAAGTTAAAAAATATATAAGCTGAAGTTATGGAGTGCCTGCGAAGTGAAGGATTTGATTTAGAAGGTTTAACACAGGTTACATCACAGCATGATGGAATGAGTCCCCAAAGTAAGGAGAAACAGGCAGATCAGGAGATCTCTGAAGAAAAAATATGGACATGGGAAAGAAAAAGAGAGTTAATATGGTGCAATATCTATGCAAAGGAGAAAGCAAAACTAATCTCCCCTTTCCATCCCAGCCTTGTATTGCAGTTCTGGTAGTTTGTTAGCACACACTGAATCACTGTAACTATAGTAACAAGGAACATTTGTTATGCTAATCCTCTCGGTTTGCTAAGCATAACTATAGCATAATAGCAAAGCCTTCCATGACCCTGTCCAAGGAAAGCAAGATAACCTTACTGGAATGAACATCCTGAGGCCTTAAACCTGAAGATTAACTGCAATGTATGTTTCCATATAACTAAATGTATTATTCTCTGTTAAATAACTATCATTAGAGTATATAAATGGGGATCTTGTAAAAACCACCAGAACCTGCAACCTTCCCAATTTCTATCTTATCACCAATTAATAACTCCCTCAGCCTGAGCAAGAACATCTTTAAAATCAACTCACTTTATACACTTTTTTCTAATTGAATAAGATATGCAGTACATAAAAGTATAGATAATATGGCTAATTTAGAAACTACTTTCTGCTCTGTTAACATGTAGCCACAGTTCTGAGTGCTTCCACAAGATACCTACTTACTGATTGATTTTTTTAAAACCTTTCTACGGGTGTAGCCCAGCTTCATTCACCCTCCCTCCACTTGGACTCGCTTTGCTCACCACCCTACCCCATTCCCACCCACCCCCACTATCATTGCATTTGTAGTTCACAAACCACTCACTCTTCCCAATCAATAACACACCATTCCCACTCACTGCACTAACACTTTTCTACTCATTCCAGCTTTCCTACCCTCCTTTCCCATCCCACCTTCTTATCCCATACTACTAATTATAACCCAGGGTCTATATCACGAAATCGAACTTCCAAAATGTCAAACACCATAAGTTCAAACTTGGAAGATCGAATTCGGATAACATCGAAAATTCAAAACAGCAATTTTTTTCCCAGCGAAAAATTTGTTGTTCCGAAAAACACACACATAACACAATCACACCAAACACCTTCAAAAACCTACACTAAACCTAGCATACACCACTAATTATGTACTATCCTTAACCCAGCCCTAACCCTAAAGTCTGTCACTACCGCACACTTACCTGACCCACGCCCTAACCCTAAAGTCCGTCACTATTGCACACTTACCTGAACCTTGCCCTAACCCTAAAGTCCGTCACTGTCGAACACTTACCTGACCTGCTCCCTAACCCTAAAGTCCGTCACTGTCGAACACTTACCTGACCTGCTCCCTAACCCTAAAGTCTGTCACTATTGCCCACTCTCCTGACCTATGCCCTAACCCTAAAGTCCATCACTACCCATTTGTACACTTACCTTGACCCGGTCTGAAAATACCGAAGCCGCAGAAACGGCCAACCAAATTCTTTCCCTGGGAAAGAATTCAGGTTTCTGCAGCTTCGACATTCTCATCTTTCAAACTACCAAGTTTGGCCTTCCAGTATTCGGTGTTCTTAATGTTCGATTTCATGATAGGAACCCATAACCCACACTACACTACACTCTACACTCAATTTTCTCCTCTCCAGTCCTTAACATGCTACTACTCTTTGCACTATTATTCTCCCTTCTCACAGCCTCTTATCACCTTACCTCCTTTCACCACATCCAAAAACACCATACACTCACACCAACTACCTCAGCCAACCCAGTAACACCACACCCACTCACCTGCATCAGCATATCACCACAGCTATTCAATAACACTTTCATCTAATTCTTCACCATAAAATACCATTCCATTCACAAACCCCCACAAATACTATACAAGTACTCTAAGCTCTCCACCAAATTCCCATACATCTTTCTCAAGTTCTCACTACTTACCGTCAGTGGGGACATACACCTAAACCTAGTCCCCAAACTACAAACACAAGCAACATCCCAGGAACAAAACTCTGCTCTGGTAAACTCCTCTCTCTCATGTGCTTTCTATGACCTATTACTCTTAAACATCAACCTCAGACGTATTCTAAACAAAATGCCAGAATTCCAAGCAACCCTGCCACTATACTTCCTAGACATAGCAATGATTACTGAAACTTGGCTAAAGAATCACAATAAGGGCAACAAATTTTTACCCCAAGAATATAATATTCATAGAGCTCACAGAACACACAAGTAAGGTGTTGGCTTAGCAATCATATATAAGAACAACCTCACTCGACAGCAGCTAAATACCTCCCCTCCCCTAGCTACTGACTCTGAAATCTTAGTCTCATGCTTTCAACTAAACAAAAACAAAACCATCATCTTCATAGCTGCTTACCTTCCCCCTGGAAACAACAGCATTACAATAGAAAATCTGCTTAACTGAGTCTCTACTACATACAATCAGGAAATATTAATTCTAGGTGACTTTAATCTTGACTGGTCTACATGTACCTCCACAAATCCAGTGAATCATAGCAACCTGTATGGGTTCACACAATTAATCTCTACTCCTACAAGAACTGACAAACATAGTAATAAACATTCCATTCTAGACTGGATTTTCTCTAATCGCCCAAATCTTTGTGCACAGTTCGGCTGCCTCCCAGATTCCGTTAGTGATCACTCTCCACATATCTAATTAGGCACAAAATACTTTCCACCAAACCCACTATCTATAAGCATATCTGCTCCAAAAAACACTTTTCCACAGAGACCTTTATTACCCTCCTAAAACATCACAACTGGTCCCCCTTAAGACAACTTCCCCTTGATGAGGCTGTTGAATACTTTAACAACTCATTCTTATGCATCCTAAACTCTCTAGCCCCTATTAGAAAAGTTCATTGCAAATCCATATCAACTCCATGGCTTACTAAAGAAACCAGAATTATAATGAAACAAAGAGACAGAGCTTGGCTAAACTATCAGACAGTAAAAACCCAAGCTTCCTTTCACAACTACTGCCAACTATGAATCCAGGACAAAAAAACAAATTTGCTCTGACAAAAAGTCATACTACACCCTAATTCAACAAAAACACAAAAACAATCCTTAAAAATTCTGGCACTCCATAAAACAACTTCTAAATCCTGGACAAACCACTACCCCCTCCCCAACCATCCCAAACCCCAACAATAAGCATAGCAGCCCAATTTAACTCTCACTTTACAGTCTCCATTCAGGCCTTAATAAATAATAGCAACTATACCCCTCTAACTTCTCCAACAATTCCTTTCCATCACTCTACTTTCTCATTCCAGCCCATCCAGACCACTTTCATCAAAAAAACTCCTATGACTAAAACCCACTACTCTCTCAGTTGACCAACTTCCAAATTAATTTCTTAGTCAAGCAGCTGACACCATCTCATACCCAGTCTCTTTACTTATTAATCGCTCTATTTCAGAACAATATGTACCCATACTTCGGAAAGTCTCCCACATAATCCCCCTTCATAAAGGTAGCCCATCCACAGATCTAAGTATATACCCATTACCATACTCTCTCCCCTAAGCAAAATCCTTGAAAAATGCATACATTCTCAACTATTGGCATATCTGCTACAAAACAATCTTCTCTCCAATTCACAGCATGGTTTTAGACCACACCATAGCTCCACAACAGTTCTTTTAAGTTTCACAGATTCCATTAACCACCACAAAAAATAATAACCTTGTCTCCTCCATTTTCTTAGACATGTCAAAAGCATTTGACACTCTCATCAAAAACTACTTCAAGAGTTAGTATCCCTACATCTCTCACTATCATCTATCACTTGGTTTCACAGGTATCTGTCCAACCGACAACAAGCTGTCAAATGGAAAGATGAAATATCTACCTACTACCCGTTACAGTAGGAGTCCCACAAGGCTCTATACTTGGGACATTGCTCTTTTCCATCTTCATAAACAAACGTAGTTCTGCATCTATACATGCTACTAGTGTGCAATATGCAGATGATTCCACCATTATCTGCACTGCCCCCTCCCTCCCAACACTCATATGTAACACCCAGAAAGCCTTCTCAGACATAGAGCAATACCTTAAAGAAAATCAGCTGATACTAAATCCCAACAAGACAAAACTAATGATGTTTTTGTTTGTCTTTTCGGCTTTTTCCGGTTAGGGGTCGCCACAGCGGAACTCCAGTCCGCTAATGATTAGCAGTCGATTTTTATGGTGTTGAGTTGCCAGCCCGATGCCCAACCCTCAGCGAAGGCACGCCCATTCACGCATGTCTTTCAGAGGCCACTCGACCGCAGGGAGGGCATGCAGACTCCACACAGAAGGCACTCAAGCTGAGAATCGAACAGGAGAACCTCTTGCTGTGAGGCAACAACGCTACTGCTGTACCACCACGGCTTCTCAGACAAAACTAATGGTTGGAAAATGGGCTAGTTGGTTTTGTGGATCTATTATTAGAGAATATCATTATCACAAGACAAAACTAATGATATTCTTTAATAATAGATCCACAAAACCAACTAGCCCATTTTCCATCCTCTCCTCCAATGTCACTAAAATTGAACCAGTAGATAACACAAAGCTACTAGGTGTCACTATAAACAGCTCCCTAAAATATGATAAACACATAGTCCTTACTATGAAAAAGGTACATATTAAACTCAGCTCTCTGTATAGGTCCAGAACATTCCTCACCCCTTCCACTAGACTAGCCATAGCAAGAACACACCTTCTGTCCACATTACTGTAAACCTCTCCCATCTTTATTAATCTTAGAAAATCTAAACTGTCTAAACTAGAGATATGTTACCATAAAATAGCTCATTTTGCTGGTGGCTTCTGCAACAGAACACACCATTGCACAGTCCTGAAACAGCTACATCGGCTCAAACTACCTAACCTACTATCTCTTAACTGACTTACAATTGCCCACAACATCATACATCATCCAAATGCCTGTTCAGCTCTAAAGAATCATGTTCAGCCTTGCAACAACACCCGTACCCTCTGCTCAACCAAAGAAATACTCCTAAAAGTTAATAAATCTAAAAACTCTTTTGGTGACTCCTTATTCACCGATCAAATAGCAAAAGTATGGAATAGCACTCCCCAACACATACTTAATTCCTCCACTACTTCCAATTTCAAACTTATTCTTAAAGAACACCTAAATAACAAATGTATCTGTTCCTGTATCACCCCCTGGTTAAATTCTTTCCCCTCACCCTTAGTCTACATTCTCTACTCTAACCTCCTACTAGCATTTTCTACCTTGAACCACCTTGTACCTCTTATTTTGCTCTGTTATAATATAGTTTGTCTCTTCCTTCCAATAGATACTGTAATACTAGTACACATTGTTTCTGCATCTATTATAAATCCATCCTTCTATGCTTCTGCTTGTATTAATACTTGATTTTAAGATGTTTGTAACCATATTTATTGTACTTTACTGTTTCTACTGTCTTTTATTAATTACTGTCTAAATTGTCATGTGTATGTTACAATAATTGTCTTTGGAGTTTTTCTCCCAGGGCCTCCACTGAAAAAGGGATACCAGCTCGGTTGGACTATCCCTGTAAACAAATGTAAAATAAATAAATAAATAAAAAGAGAAGCACCAAAGATATTTGAAGAGAAATATAGGCAAAGGAATCCAGACATGGAAAACTTTGCAATACAAAAAATAAAAAGACAAATAGGAAAAGTAGAAAAGGAGATCTGTAATGGAAGAGTTAAAGAAATAGAAACTGAGGTTATGGAGTACTTCCAAAGTGAAGGATTCAGTGTAGGAAATCTAATTCAGAAAGCACCGCAAAAGGATAGAGCAATGGAACTCCAAATTAAGGAGAAACCAGTAGAATGGGAAGCAATTGGTCAGGTGCCAAATGAAGATATTTTGGAGCCTTCCACAGGAAACAAGTATAAACCATTCACTTGAGGCTGGATGGCAAGAGAAGGAACAGGAAACTCTGACACAGTTAATTTTGATCAAAACCAAAGAAAAAACACAAAAACCTAATAAATCCAAAAGGCGTACACAAATTTGGAGTACCAAACAGCTTTAATCCTGGTGCTAGGCATTTTGCCTTCAAGGGATATCAACATATCAAATTCTAAAGTTTAAATATACTAAACAATTAGGTTTCAAAATTTGTCTGTACATCCCACTTTTAAAGTGACCAGTGCACATTATACATAAACACATCCCTTAGTCGTGAAAAACTACTACATTTCCCATAGAACTTCAGCAGCAGCAAAATTACAATGAATTCTACAGCAGCATCATCAAAAAAAATTCAACCAAGTTTACATAAAAAATACAACACACTCTCATAATGTGTGTATGTACTCATATGAAAAATGTATATATATACACACACACACACACACACACGTACATGGACATATTATCAATGAAATTTCTTCAAAAATTTAACACCACCTCCTGATTTAATCTATGTGGGACCAAGGTTCCAAAATTAAAAATGAAAGTACAAGTCTCCAGCTGATTTAACTTATTAGCAAATAGAGTACCACTACCA
The DNA here is from genome assembly GCF_019279795.1 of Protopterus annectens. Taxonomy (NCBI): domain Eukaryota; kingdom Metazoa; phylum Chordata; order Ceratodontiformes; family Protopteridae; genus Protopterus; species Protopterus annectens. The sequence goes on along the minus strand of NC_056747.1, from coordinate 696,242,853 downwards.
CAGTTGCCAGATGGTTGGGCTAATACACTAAAAAACAGGGAATTAAAATTAAAATGTCCTGAATGGGCTTCAATAAAATGTTCTGCCACTGGACTGAAGCCTATATTACCCCTTCTAATATTTCACAAATGTTCTAAAATTCTAATCTTAACTTTTCTTTTGGTCTGACCTATAGACCATCTAACCTCATCACACCCACAAACCAGAATGTATATAACACCACATGACTGACAATTAAACCTTGCTTGAGAGACAAATCTGTGCCCATTGATCATAGTATTTGACAAATTTCTGATTCTATGGCGCACACTGCATCTCCCACAAGGAAAAGACTCTAATGAACTATTCTGGGTCTGATTGGAAATTGGGTAGTTCAACAATTCTTTTAAATTTAAAAATCTACCAAAAGAAAAAGTTGTGTTGTGGAAATAAAGTGCTGAGTTTATCATCAGCTGTTATCATTGGCCATAACCTTGTAAGCACCTGTCTAAGTGTGTCTGAAAAGGGACTAAAACTAGTAACATAAAATATTTTATTTTCTGTTCCCTCCTCTCTTGAAGTAAATTGAATTATATGTCAGACTTACTATTCTCATGCAATTGTTCCCTACTTTTCACATTATTCTACAAGTTGTTATTTGCTTCATTAAGAACAGAGCTAGAATACCCTCTGGCTGATAATCTCTCCTCTACTTCAGCCAGAGATTTCTCTTTAGAAGCCATCTCAGAAGTATTCATCCATACCTTTCTAAATTTACCATAAGGCAATGACTTAATAAGATGTTCAGGGCGCATGCTAGAAGCATGCAAAACATTATTCACAACAGTACTCTTCCTAAATGGAACATATTGAGTAACTCCCATCTCATTCACAAAAAACTGGACATCCAGAAAACTAATGGTACTGAAGTCTGTGTGACAAAACTGTAAACAGTGACTGTTAGAATTCAAGTCCCCCACAAATTTCTCAAACTCAGATAGAAGTGCCTTACATATGAAAATCAAATCGTCTATGTATCACCTATATAACATTGCATTCTCCTTGTAATAAATATGGCTGTACACAAACCACTTTTCAAACTCCCACATGTACAAAACAGCATAAGAGGGAGAAAAAGGAGCCCCCATAGCAGTGCCCCTTATCTGCAAATAATATTCCTTGTTAAAACTAAAATAGTTGTGTGTTAAACAAATTTCAAGTAACTCCAAAATGTAGGCACTGCAAAGCCCTTCACCCAGTATTGATGCAATAGCTTCAAGACCCGTACCTGTTGTAATATTCGTGTACAAAGAAGAAATATCCAAAGTGACCCAAAAATATTCTTTTCTCCACACCATATTCTGCATTCGAACACAAAGCTCTTGTGTGTTCTTTATGTGGGCTGGTACAGAACTCAAATGCATTTTAAGTAAAGACTCCAATAATACCCCCACATTTTCCAGGTAAGAAACAATGCCAGCAACAATCGGTCTCCCTGGTGGCCTGCTCACATTCTTGTGAATCTTTGGTATAGCATAAAAATATGGGTCTCGAGCATTGGCAACAAACAACTTCTTAGACTGTGATGAAAGGAACCCCAGTCTGTCCCCCTTTTCTAATAGTTCACTTAACTCAATTTTAAACCATGCAAGAGGGTTTTAAGGGAGCTTAACATAAATTCTGTTGTCACACAGAAGTTCAGTCACCATGTTCTGTTAATGCTGAGGAGTGATAGGCCAGTGAGTTATCATATGACAGAGCAACGGATGGCACAGGATGAAATTGAAGAGAATGTGCTACAGGAAGATGCAATAGAACTTTCTACAGAATACGCGCAGGAAATGGAAAACAAAAAAATGTGCCCTCAGTTTAGAAGAAAACGAGCTAAGAGAAGAGTTGCTTGACTTAAGAGAGAAAGATAGACATATTAAGATCAATGAAAGACATAGACTGCAGAAGGTCAATAAAACCTAAAAAGTCAGAAGTTTGATAAAACAAACACAATAATTAGGACTGTCCATAGAGATCCATGTGATATAACAGAAGTGAACAAGAATGTTACTGTGCAGCTAAATTAATAACTGATAAAATTCTACCACAAGAACACAGGATAGCGAAGGAGAGAAAGGAGAGAAACTAAATACCATCATGGAAGTATCGAACAGAGAAAACTATAAAGCAACTAAGACGAGAAGTGTCATTGTTAGAAGAGTATAGAAGAGGGAACAGATAAATGAAAATACTTAGAAAGATAGGCGTGATAATAACAATGCACAGTATTAGAACAGATCAGGATCTATCATTCACTATCGCAAATGACCAAAAAAATCTCAGCACAGTTGGAAAAACTTAGCACATACGCAGATAAATATAAAGGAAAAGTACAAAATAAGCAACTTATGGATGACCCAAAAAAGTTTTATAGAGAATTGGGAAAGAAGATAAAATGAATTGAAAGACCAGCAAAAAAGATGAAATAGATACATTTTGGAGAAGTATCTATGAAGATCCTGTGAAACATAAAAAAGATACTAAGTGGATAGAAGAAATGAAAGAATAAGAAGTTTAAAGGTACAGGATATGAAATGGGATGAAGTAACAGCCAGAGAGATTGAAACAAAGTTAAGAAAAGCCTCAAATTGGAAAACCCCAGGCCCAGATGAGACACCTAACTTCTGGTTAAAAGTATTAACATCTTTGCATGAAGATTTAGCCATGAGTAAGAACTATATATATATGTGTACCCCGAACTGACACCAACATGGTTAGCAACAGGAAAAACAAAGCTCCTACTTGAGTGAACCTGCAAGCCACCCTAAAAATTATAGACCAATAGCTTGCCTTCAGACGACAATTAAATGGAATTGATGCCGACAGAGTTTATAGTCATTTAGAAGAAAACTCAATACTGGCAACAGAACAAAAGGGCAATACAAAATTCATATGGAACAAAGGATCATTTGCTGTTAAAAAAAGTCATGGTAGAGAAGTGTAAAAAGGGAAAGAATTTAAGTATGGCATGGATTGACTACAAAAAGTATTTGATAGTTTCCCACATTTATGGATAAAAGAGTGCTTAAAAATGTATAACATACACCCTACACTGATCAGCTATATTGCACTTACCATGAAATAATGGCAGACCACTTTGCAATTAAGCCATGATAAAGGACTAATTATTATACCAGGGATAAAAATTCAAAGGGGGATATTCCAGGGTGACTCTGTCACCACTGCTATTCTGCCTTGCCCTTAACCCATTAAGTAGTCTACTTAACAGCTTAGACCATGGCTATAATTTGGCTCCTAGAAAACAACAAAGTATAAAGACTTTTCATCTTCTTTTTGCTGATGACTTGAAACTGCATAGCTCATCAGATGAGGAACTGAAAGTACAACTGCAATTTTTCAAAACTTTTTCTGATATAAGAATTTTATTTGGTCTTGATAAATGTGCAAAAGTAACCATTAAAGCAGGAAAACTGCAGCACCAAGAAAACATCAGTTTGGGATAAGAATGTGATATAAAAGAAATTGAGCAAGAGGGAGTGTATACATATTTTGAACTGATGAAGGATCAACAATAAAACATGAACAAATGCGAATAAAACTTAGTAAGGTATACATTAGAAGACTTAAATTAATCCTGAAAACAGCTTTGACATCTAGGATCAAAATCCAAGCTATAAACCAATTTGCTCTTCCTGTTACATCTTACAGTTTTGGAATGATTGACTGGTCCCAAAACATGTTGGATAAATTAGATAGGAAAACAAGAAGGATGCTTCATGCTTACCAAATGATTTATAAAAATCAGTGCATACCAAGATTATATATTCCCCATTCCAAAGGCGGGATGGGCCTCCTTGAAATTGATTACATATAGAGATCTGCAATCATGGGACTCCACACATATCTGCTGACCTCACAAGACCCAAATGTAGTGAAAGTTTTGACACAAGAATAAATCTAAGATGACTTCTCTGCAGAAGCATATCAGAGTCAAGCAGGAATGGAAATCAAACCACAAGTGGATAAAAACCAGCCAGCAACTGAATGTGCCAAAAAACAAAGAAAAGAATATAAGATGAAAGACCAGATGAGAAGGCAAGAAATATGGAAATGCATGAATATAGTTGCAAGTATAGTGAACTTCTGGAAGAACCTTATGTTGATCAGGAATGAATGCAGGAATGGTTAAGGAGAGGAGAATTCAAGCCAAGAGATGAAAAGTTAATATTGACAGCACAAAAATGTGGGCTATGTACATGTTGGTTTACAAAGTCCATTGAACATGTGTGAAAAACAGAGAAATGCAGGTTTTGTAAAACAGAATTGAAATCAGTTGCACACCTTGTTGCTGGTTGCAACATACTAATGGCAGAAGGACTGTATACTGAAAGGCATAATAATGTGGCAAGACTGTTGCACTGGGGACTGTGCAAACATTATGGTATTGTAGTGGCTGAAAAACACTGGAAACATGATCCACAAAGCATCATTGAAAATGATGAAGTCTACATCACATGGGATCATCCATTACCAACAGTTCAAAAGATAGATGCTAGAAAACCAGATATAGTGGTTCATGAAAAGAAGATAAAAGTAGCATCAATCATTGAAATGCCACACCCACTAACTACAGTGTCTTGCGTACAGTCATAAAATATCAGGATTTGCAGGCAGAAATGAGAAATGTGGAAGAAAGATACCCAGATAGTTCCAATAGTAGTAGGAGCAACAGGTCTTATAAAAAAGAATCTACAATTATACTTAGATATGCTGAACCAAAGAAAAAGGCACCAAAGGAACTGTGGATGCTTCCTTTTAATAAAATATGTAAATAAAATCATCCAAAATAAATCGTGTTAAGCGCTTTCATCAATAAAACATGACTTCATCAGAACAACTAATCCAGAATGTACTTCACATATAAATACTTCCACCAGTAGCTGAAAACCAGTCAATTAACTAATTAGTCAACCTGTAGGCTACATTTAAAGTGCCATGTTCAAGAAATGTTAACTTTAAAAATATATATGTATAGGCATTGTGAGTATAATTCATCAAATAGAATTCTCATACATTTTAGAAAAGCTTATATTAATATAATTGATATAGTAAAACAATCCTAATAGAAGATTTTAACTGTATAGAAACAATAAATTGTTATACAAATATATTAAAATCAGCAGCCTTTGTAGTGTGACAATGCCAATTAACTAAAACGTACCTTAAAAAGGTACTATTAACATTATCTGTTTTTTTTTTTTGCACCAGCACACCAATTTATTGTTCCTTACACTTAGATATGCTACCAATACATGTAACTCCGTATGAATTGCAGAAGGAGTCATTACTGGGCACATTCTGGGTGCTGCAAAGAGCACTTCTGGCTGACATCAAAGATTGAAACAATACTTATTTCATGAACTTTAATTGCACTTTGACTTAGGAATGGGGTCCATTCCCATCATGGTATTAGAAACCCAAAATATTTGGAGAAATTAAACAAGAATACATACATAGGTAAGCATGGGTTCTTTTTAAGTAACTTCTTAAATGCTATGGTATTTCTTACCCCTTCCTCATCTCATACAGTAAACAAAGTTTGAAATACTTTGCTTCATGCTCAGAACTACTTATGCAAGGTGTGATGCTGTTTATTTCTGACTGATAAAGCACATTTAATTACCCATGTTTAGGAGTTTTCAATGGCTGTGCAGCTAGAATCAGAGACCAAACTTAATTACTGTACTTCTACAACTTTAATTTGTTCAAATGTTTTGTGTTTCTAATACAATGACAGGAACTGACCCCTTCCTAACTCGTGGTACAGTTAAAGTATTGCTTCAGGCTTTGATGTTAGCAAAAGAATACTTTTCTTAACACCTGCAATGTGCCCAGAATTGCCTCCTTATGTAGTTCATAAAGGGTATATATATATATATATATATATATATATATATATATATATATATTTTTTTTTTTTTTTTTAAACAAGAAACATATTTATTAAATTATCACTTCTGACATAGGCAATAATACATTTATATAAATGAAAACAACCCATATTGGCATAATCCCAGCTGCAAGCATTTTACATCACAAACCATATTGACATAATCATAGTTAAACACATTACACATCACTTATTATCTACCCAATCATTGTCAGTCAAACATTACATAGTTCAAGTCCTGCCTGTTTTTAAACCTCATGCCTCCCTTGTATATATTGTTCCCACAATTCCCATTTTTTTCTATTTAATTTGCTCCAACCCTTTTTTAAAGATCCTAATTCCAGTTGTTTATCTCTGTTACTATAATCACTACTTCTAGTATAGTTGGTTTAGACTTTGATTTCCATTTTCTATTAACTGATTTTTGGCAGCCATCATAATAACCTTTACTATGTCTAGGCAATTCTAATTCTGCATCATAGCTCAGAAAAATCATTTTCCTACTTACACCAATTTGCTCACTCAGTATCTCCAACAGAGTAGTCTGCAGAGAATCTTTAAAGTCTGCCAACTCATTACACTCCCAGAAAACATGTTCTCAGTTATCTTTGTTCCCCATCACACCTCCAACATTTGCTGTCTACCTGAGGAGCATTTCTCTAGAGTCTACTTGGGGTATAAAAATATCTTTGTAAACATTTCCAAGCAAATCTTTTAGATTTTGTTGCATATTTTGGGAGACACATATGTTCCCACTGTTTATTTGTGATTGCTTATCCAGTCTCTCTTCCCCTATCCTTTCTAACCTCCTCTGAATGATTCTTTCAGTTATCATGCAATATTCGTTATGCTCTACTAATTATTCCTTTTTGTAATGGCAGCTTCTCTCCTAGATTCAACCAAAAATTATACCAGTAATGGTCCTTTATTTAGGACCCTTCTTATTTTTTTCACTTTGCCTATACTCTGTACTCCGACATCAGTACTTGATAGGGAAGGCAATCTTTAAACTGCAGCATACCTCCCAACCTAGGAACATCAAAAGTCTGGACAAAGGCACATGAAAAGTAGGTACAACTGGCTAAAAATTGGGATGCTAGTTAACATAAAATTTGTATACATAATTAGGTAACCCTGCCCACTCCAGTGGAATTGTGGGATACCAACATGAAGAGTGAAGTCTGGTCACTAAATAAATAACGGCAGACATTTGAATTTCAAACTTCATATCTCTCAGAAAATACATAATAATGCAAAACCTGTTATTCTAGCAACTATCTGAGTTTACAGGAGCAATATTTAAAATATGTCCCTATTTTTGTGCCTTTTTTCCCCACCATTATTTTAGATTTCTTGCTCTGAGACATTGAGAGGTATGGTCTTCACAGCAAACATACAGCTATAGCTCTCAACCAGAGACACATCTCAACTGAATCAGAGACAAATCCAGAAATAATCAAGATTTCTAAAACATTAACACTAATAACATAAAACATTTACAGAATAAAAGAAAGTTAATTTACATATTCTGAACTAAAAGAAGTCTATAACTCTAATTACTACAAGTATTTATTAAGTGCAATTCAGTACCTTTTTCCAAGTCACCAGTTTTAAGAGAGATCCAAAATTTGAGTGAAAATCGGGGACAGTTTAAAGGTAAAGGTATGCATAAAACACTCCATTACGTATTCCATCTTAGCAGAAAACAAGTTTAATCAAAAAGTGATTCGATGGAAGTAAAAATAGTTTGATATTAACTGCAATCCCATCTGCAGTTAGACACTAAATTCAGAGCACAGTGCATGCATTCAAAAAAAAAAAGAACATATCGATGATAAATCACCACACAACAAAAACGCCTTAAATGAAAGCAAACAACAAAACTCCCAAGTACAATGCTACAGTGCAAGTTTCAAAAGTATAAGAACTCTCAAAATAAAGACATGCAAGCACTTACTACTACTAGATACTGAAAGTGGGACATGTAAAGGGATTTTCTAACCTTTTTGTAGAATTCAGCTTCAGTTGAGACTGCTGACCAATATGCAGCATGCGCAGTTTCATCCCTACCTTTTCATCTCATGGCCAGGCCTCCTCCCTGACAGTTTTACCTGAGTTACAGGTGCCACACGACACATGGACTACACAGGGCAGGTGACAGAAAACATTAAGTTCTGTATTGCTAACCCGCCCTAACAATGCAACAACAAATCCCTGGTACTGTCAATGGCACTCACCCTTTGCAATGACTTGCTTAATCCGCAGTTTCATATCCCCCATTTCTACTGTCTGGCCCATGAAGTCATTCTAATTCCAGCTTGCTGCCCCCAATGATCCAGGATCTCACAAGAAATCCAATACCGAGTCTGAGTGAAAAAGTGACATGATAACTAAATTCTTAATGAGAGAGCTGTGTGAAAATACAGGTGAACTAGGAACCAAACTGGAAGGAAGTCAGTGAAGTAAACCACATCCCCAAACAGTTTTAAAATGTAGATTTTATAAATAAACCAACTTGTTCTTTAAAATGTGAAAAACTCTGTAAAAAAATAAATAAGCTCTTTCATCCTGGTTACCCCCAAGACTTCATCAGATAGTTAAAAAACAGTGCACACCATCTTAAATAACTTCTCTAAGTCACATGGCCTGCCTTCAAGCCTCTTAAAGAGCCCACACCAAATACACACAACCAAATAAACCATAAAAAGCCTGATACTATTAAAAGCCAAAGCTTGTTAAATAATAAATGCAATCAAAGGGTCTATATTAAGTTAGCAAAATGGCATAACAGCGAATGACATTTTGTGGACACATATAGAACAAAATCTCACAACAGCGACAGCTCAGGTCACTGATTTTTTTCCCAGGGAAAAAAAATTGCTTGGCCTGAGCCGTAACATTGCCCTTTACCCCACTTTAGTGTGATCTCGGATTTGGTATATTTAGTTAGAGTGTGTGTGTTGTGTTTTATGGTCTACAGATTTTTTCCACAGGAAAAAAAATCGGTGACTTGGAGTTTCGCTGTTGTGAGATTTCATTGTTTATGTGTCGGCAAAATGGCATTCGCTGTAATGCCATTTCACTGACTTACTATAGACCCCAATCAAATACTCTCTATTAAAAATACTCTATCCAAACTATTAGAAATGCAGTACATTCATATGAAACCTGTTGAAAAAAACCTGTAAAAGAAAGAAAAGGGTTATTAGCCCAAGTAAATAAATACAGGTGTACCACACAACAAGCATATACAGTACAACACAACCCGGGTTGGTTCTTGAGTCATGCATGTGAGTTATCTGTAGAGTTACTCAGAACCTCTATTACCAGCTTCCACTTAGTTCCACAACCTACCTCTGACATCAGATACATCACCACTATGCAGCCAGTGCTGGGACAGCAAAATGGCACAGTAATTTGTTTCGCTTTCACATTGCAGAAGGCAGGGCAAGAGTCAGGCATGGTCTGATGATGCTGACATCATTGTGCATGCCCCTGCACATTGATGACATTGCGGAATACACTGCCGATGCACAATGCCAACATTATCAAAAAAATTGTAAATAAAGGAAAAAAAAATCATAATTTAAAGGGGCCATGCAGGAATTTGTGGCAGCCCATTATTTTAGGGTCTATATTAGATCAGCGAACGCTGATTGATCGAACTTATGTAAGTGAAAGCTTAAAATATCGGAGCAACAGAAACCCAAATTTTTTCTTAGGGAAAGAATTCGGTTGTCCGTTTCTGTTGCTTCGGTATTTTCAGTGCTGTGGTGGAAAGTTACGGGTCGGGTACAGGTAAGTGTGCGATTATGTGGATGTGAGTGTTAGGGCGGGTTAGGTGAGTTAGGGTTAGGGCGCGGGTGAGGTGAGTGTGCGATAGTGACGGAGCTTAGGGTTAGGGTTTGGGTTAAGGTAAGTGGATAGTTAGTGGTGTGTGTATAGTTTAGTGTAGGGTTAGGTGTCAGATTTCAGGTGTATTTGTGTGGATTGCTGTTTGTTTGGTGTGCTTGTGTTGTGTGTATGTGTTTTGGATCAGCGATTTTTTTCCCTAGGAAAAAAATCGCTGTTCTGACAGTTCGAGATTGTAAGCTTTCACTTACATAAGTTCGATCAATCAGCGTTCGCTGATCTAATATAGACCCTTATTTTAGCCTCAAAACCAGGGAATTCCAAGGAATTCAGTATGGTTGAGAGGCATGACCTGCAGTCTAAATAAATCCTTGGTGTCTTCCCATTCTATTGCCTTTCCCTCTCTAGTTATTTGCTCCCAATACCTTAGTTCCTTCGCTAGTTTTTTCCAATAGATTCCAGACCCTATTGTCTATTGTCTGTATTCCTAATTGCAATCATCCCTATTGGCAGAATCTCCTTCCTCCATTCCCTTGTTGGCTTAGTTCTTAGAATACTTTCTGATACTTTATGAATATAATGTTTTAGAACAATCTAAAGTACTTGAATGTTTTTTTGTATCAAATCTATGTAATTGTGGCTGTATACCTGTTTTTCTTTTGACTACAGCTCCTAGTATTATCTACCTCACCACCTTCTCTCTTCCTACTTTTTATCAGCCTGGTGAACCTGTACTTTCAGAACCTAAATACCTGCAAAACCCCTCCTGGAAAGTCTTTGGAAAATAGTCTGGACTCTGAAATTATCTAGCTGCTCCCTGAGGGCCAGCCTTTTTTAAAGATAGTGAAAGTATGTACTGTTCTTAATACCAGACATTTTTACGAATACTTTTGGTATAAGAGCCTGCTACGCTAGGCAAGTTTTCCACTCAAGATAGCCAGCAGCCTATAACCCCCCCCCCCCAACTATATTTTTCTGTGCTTTTAACCAACACCTCTAGACAGCCTCTACTCACCTGTGTGTATTAGGTCTCCCAACTCCCCCTCGCCTGTAGCCTAACCCCCCTTTTACGAGGGATTTGTGGCAATCAACTTACTGGCCACTAGGTGACGCCTTACCTCCACCGTTCTGTATCTCAACCACAAATATCTCTCTACTTGACCTACTATCCCTATTTTTTTTCGCTCTGTGTTTTTCTTCAGCTTTATCCCTTCTTACATGTTTTTCTGTATCTCTCTACCCTCATACCTGAGTAAACTAACTAAACTCTACTTCTCTTACAACTAACTTCTGCTTCCTCTCACTTTCACACTTACCTGCAGTTTACTCCCATTATTCTGATTGTCTTCCTTGCTTGTCTACTCTCTTATAGCTATCCCATATACTACCTGCATACAATATGCAGACGATTCTATTATTATCTGCACTGCTAATTCACAAACTGAACTACAGTCAATCGCTCAAAAAGCTTTTACAACTGTTGAACAATGGTTCTCTGATCGTTGCCTACTCCTTAATCCCAAGAAAACTAAATTGCTATTGTTCTCACCTTCCCGCAGATCTACCCCACTAAACTTCACTCTTTCTTCCACTGACAGCATTCTCATCTCTCCAGATTCAACTTCTAAACTATTAGGTATAACTATTGACAATAATCTCAGCTTCGAGACTCACATCAATAACGCAATAAAATCAGTTAATAGAAAAATCGGATCCCTTTATAGAATCAAACCCTTCCTTTCACCCGAAGCAAGGACCACCTTAGCCAGATCGCACCTTATCTCTACACTTCTATATGCCTCCCCCATATACATAAATCTTTCCAGAAACAACCTCAAGAAACTAGCAACATCTTACCATAATATTGCTCGAAACCTACCACTGCCTGAACCTAAGAAAACTAGGTTGGCTTGAACTTGAGAACTAACTCATACTTCAACAGCTCTTAATAGCTGACAAGATCCTATACCAACCAACTCAAACACCTATACTCTCTAGCCTCATTTCACCATACAATAACCTGAAATATCTATGTTCTTCCAACAAACTACTGATTAATATAACCAAACCCAATAACTCTGCAGGTGATTGTCTTTTTTCCAACTCAGTTGGCAAAATGTGGAACAAACTACCCTCTGAAATCCTATCTTTGCCCTCTCTTCCACTTTTCAAAAGACAGCTGAAAATTCATCTCAATAAACACTGGCTTTGCTCCTGCACCAGCCCACATTAACTCTTTTTTTTACCTCCCTATCCTTTCTTCTTCCAAAATTCCTACAATATTTGCTCCCTACAGCCTTGATAGCTCTCCCTTTATGACATTTATACAGTCTTATGTAATTCTCTTTAACAAAAAAAAAATTACATTTTTCTTTTTTTAAGACATTTGTTTATTATACTTTGTATTTGCCATGACTATTTTATGTATTACGTGTATTAACTTGCCCTGATTTAAAGCCTTAGTATTTGCATTGTCTATCTTTGTCTAATGTGTTTAATTTCTGGAGCTTTTCTCCCCGGACCTGTACTGAAAATGGACATATATCCAGCTAGACTAGCCCGGTCAACAAATGTAAAATAAATAAATAAATAAAATAAATAATATTCTGTATAATTATTATTATTCTCCTTAAAGATCTGCATCAAAAATCCTAGTCTCTCCTTGTTTCTTGACTTTCCTCCATGTTTCACCATCATCCCTTTCTACTTTGAATTATAGGTTTCTGCTTATGCTATGTATAGGAGCCTTAACTGTGTAGCTCTGAAGTACCCCTTCACATCACGTAATCCCAATCTGCTTTGTTCTACTGGCAGAATCAGTTTATCCCACTCAACTCTTGCTGTCTTTCTCTCCCAGATAAGATCCTTCAGCTCTTTATTAATTGCTCTCCACAACTTCTCCTCTGGTTGATAAAAATATGCTTGACCAGTGTATAGGATGAAAGGGACTAAAAGCATTTTAACTGCTTGTATCTTGCTATCCATATTAATATAACAGAGCTTCCAATTTCTCAGTTTTTGTATTATTTTTTGTTTAGTCTCTTCCCACCTATCCTTAGCTGCCACACCAGAATCATTTTTAATCCATACTCCTAAATACTTAATTTTATCATGTCTCCATAAATGTGGATATTGCAGAACCAATTTGGTTATGATTACATATTTTACCTCTATTGGCTTTGTTTTAGCTTCATTAATTTTGTATCCCGAAAAGATTTGAAACTGTTTTAAAATGTTCCACAACATTGTATTGTCCTTTTCTGGTTTTATCAGGTATAAAATAATATCATCTGCAAACAGTGCCCGCTTTCTTTGACTACCATACGAATTATATACTTGAATTTCTGAGTCCCTTATTTTCTTTACCAATAGTTCTAAATATAATGCAAATAACAAAGGGAAATGAGGACACCACTGCCTGGTTCCTCTGCTCAAGCAGAAATTATCAGAGAGGACCCCACCTATCCAAATGTTTGCCTCATATATCCTCCTAATCAACCTTATAATTTTATCAGGGAATACAAATGGTGCCACTGCCCTGCTCGTAAAATCCCAGCTTACTCTATCAAATGCTTTCTCTGCATCAGGACCCACCAACAGCAGTGGAATTTTCTTACATTCTGCTTCCCTCTGGATCATCAGTGTTCTGTTAATATTATCAAATATTTGTCTCCCCTCCACAAAACCACAATGATCCATATCTATCAATTTTGGCATCACGTTTGCCATTCTTTTAGCCATTATAGACATAAAAACTTTATAATCATGGTTTATTATTTTAATGTTCCTGTATGAAGCTGGAGATAATGTATCTTTACCCTCTTTAGGTATTACAGCTACTGCCTCTTTCTTCCAGGATGTTGATACTTCTCCTCATCTTAAAATATTGTTAAACAAAATCTTCCAGATCTTTATCAGTTTTTTCCTTAATAGCTTCCAAACTTCCACAGGAATATGATCTATTCCAAGGGATTTTCCTATAGATTGGTTAGACATAACCATTTTTATCTCATCTTCTCCTGTCCTAACTGTTAGTAATTGAGCCTCATCTGCCTCTAACTTTGGCATATTTAATTCTTCCATAAACATTCCATTTGTATCTTTTCTTAATTTCCATATTTCTTTGCTTTATACAGACTTTCACAGAATTTCTGAAAAATTTCTAATACCTCTATAGGATCTCTTGTTACCTTCCTTGTTATAGGCTCCCTAAACTTGGTGACAGCCCTTTCTACTTTCTGTTGCCTGAGTTGTTGTGCTAAACGTTTTTGTGCTGTGGTGTTATCAAAAAAAAAAAACAGTTGCTTAACAGCAATCTTTCTAAACTCATGCATATTATCAAGGTAATCCATTATTTTCTCTTTAGCATTCTGTAGTTGCTCCTCTTTATTTTAGTTATTATTGGCACATGATCTAAAGATGTAGCCTAACCCAGATTTTGTATGTTGGGGAATAATATGTAAATTCACTCCAAGCTCATAGTACTGAATTCACATCTTCCATGCCAAATATTTTCAGAAATTTCTTCAAAAGTCTACCCTCATTTGTTATACTTTCCCTCCTGGGCCCTCAGACACATCTTCACTGCTGTAAATCAAATTTCAGTCCCCACCTATAAGTGATATTCCCTGCTGAACGCTAATTATTTCTAACAGAATTTTCATAAGCTCAGTGTAGCAGTTTTACGTAGAATATAAATACATGCCACTGTAATCCCCCTCCCTTGCCAGTAGCCCCATATTACTACACATCTACCATTATTATCTTTATATCCTCTTCTAGCATTATTGGAGCTCCTCTTGCAGTTAATGTAAGTACTCCTCTTTTCCTTTGTCCCAGGTATTCTGCTGAATAACCATCCTGAAAACCTTTATCAAATTCATGTGTTCTGTTCTTTCCAAGTGTGTCTCCTGTAGCATAGCTATTTGCACTCTACAGTTTTAATATATTTACTACTCTTTCTTTTTTGTATTTGTTTGTGAGACCATTGACATTTAAAGACATTACAGAAAGCATCATTGTATTAACAAGTTGTTATTCTTATCTTTTATGTATAACAGCTTTTTTGTTAAATGTCTAGTTCTAGCTTTTCTATTACATGCATACACTGTTTGGCAGGTTGAACTTTTATACAGTTGTTTCTTGTCACATCCATTTGAGCCTATGTCACATCTTACAAAACCTTTTGTTTTATTGAAAGCTCTCAAACAAATAAACACACATACCCCCTAAAACATATTAACTTAATACTAACACACAAAACTATGTACATATTCAAATATTGAAGTTTTACCCTGCAAATAGGACCAAATGTCCCAAACTGATAGCCACACTTACAGACTTGAGTTAACCTGAAAGAAAGGTTATATGTGCTAAGATGCATGGTGCAGCCTGTGTGTCTACTAAGTTCTGTCTCGTTTTGGCTTATCTTTATAGTTTTCCCAGCTGGGAAAACACCTGAATGGTTTCAGAGAACATTAACTCATAGCCAATTTCACTTTTTTTCCTAGCCAATTTCTCTTTATCAGATTGTCTCCATGGAGACATAAGGACCAGATACAGAATTGCTACTAAGCATACATTTATTTATATGTAGTATTATTTTTCATTTACTTGCTTTCTCTTAAAATGTGTTACTAGATTAAGTTAACGTCCTTAATCCAGTCATTCCCCAAAGCAAGAATGAGAAAAAACACATTAACCAGACTTATTTTATATTGCAGTGCCTATATTTCTTAAAACTGAAAAGGAGAAAGAGAGAAAAAGAGAGAAAGCAAAAAAAAAAAAAAAAAAACAAGGCATCTGTTTACAATAGTATCCCCATTACATTTAAAAATTAACTCCGAAAACTTTCATTCAAAGAAAATCATATACTATAAAATAGTAGTAGTGGTAAAAATGTTGTTATACTTACAGTTAATTTTATCCCTCCTCTTCACCTCCCATAAGAATTTTTCAGAAAATTAATGACAGGAAGTAGGGCATATACTTTAGGGTCCCCCACAAGTCCAACAAAGTCTAAAAAACTCCAATATTTCCAGATTTTCTTGTTCTGTCATTTTTCACAAATATAAATATTGCTTTGTAATCCCAACGTTGTCCATTTCCAAGTTACTGGTTTTATTCCTGTTCATTTCCAGCTCCCAGGTCCTGTTTCTGCTTCATTTCCGACATACTCTTGATTCTTCTATTCACCTTTTGTGCTCCCTTCCTTCTCTCCAGCATTTTTTGTTGAAACAATGGAACAGGTTTCACTGGCACAGTCTCTCTGTGGTCTTTATTAGCAGAAGAATAAGAAGCAGAATCTCCTTCTGTTTTACAGTTCAGTTTTTGGTGGACAAACTTTTGTATTTCCTCCTTAGCATGTATGTCATCAAAAATGATATTGTCCCTCCAGGGAAGAATATTTTGAAGATAGGTGGGTATAGCAGTTTGAATCTCATGCTTGCTTCTTGACATTCCCTGAATAGTAGAATAAAGCTACTCATCTTCTGCCTGGCGTACAATGAGTAATCATTCTCCACAAATACTCTGCTCTCTCCCACTTTTAGTACTTTGTCCTTCTGCCACAGTTTTGTCAGAATCTACTACTCCTGCTGCTGGGATTGCATCTTTATTATTAAAGGTCTAGGTTGCGTTCTCATAGCCAGGTTTGGAGTATACACACAATGTGCCCTTTCTCCTGCTATGGAATACCAGTCCATTTACTTATTTGTGCTTTCATAAAATTAATACAGTCTGTTCCTTCCATCTTCTCTGATACAGCTGAAAATCTCAGGTTTTCCATACATCCTCTTTCCTCTAATTCTATTATTTTTTTAAACATCTTTTCTTGAGCAGTCTCATATTCAGACAGCATTTTCTTCATTTCAACCTCTGTTTTTTTTTTTTGCAGTTTTATCACCTTATCTAAATATCTGTTTAAAGCTTCTTCCATTTTTTTCCAGCCTTTTGTTGTTTGAGTTGATATAATCCATCAGTCTCTTTTATTTTAACCAGGTCTATGTGCGGTTGTTTTATGCTTTTCTCTAGGTTACTGGAAGTCATGTCTGGAGCTTGCACTGCTTTTTTTTCTGAACAGCTGCAGTATTTTTTTCCAGTCAGTGTTTTTTCCTCACCTTTTGTAGCCGATTTTCTTTCAGGTCCTCTGTATTTCTGTCCCCCCCCCCCCTGGCATCCAGGTAGTGCACTTACAAATTTACCCAGAAAACACAAAAGTCCACTGGCCTTCTCTGCTGAGTTTCTGTTTTCACACTGAGGGAGTTAGTCAATGTGCAGCCATATTGGAAGTCCCAAAGGGTTACATTTGCTGGTAGCAGATTTAAGTATGATTATAATTTTTTTTATTAGATCTGTTCCTCCTGCTAATGTTGGAACTGCCTGGGTATCTTTTTTCCACATTGGGCTAATTTCTGGTTGAAAACCCTGGTATTTTATGACTGTGTCTCAGTGTATGCATGTTCAGCAAAGAAGTGGATGGATTGTGTGAGAGATCTGCAACAGTCAGGCATGAGTGTTGAAGAAGGCAGGAAAGCGGCACTGCTTCAAGAGAGATAGTGACAGTTGACACAACATCCCGACCCCATGTATAAAATAGGAAAAAGGGGATGATGATATTGTCTCAGGGAATGTAAGACACTTGATCTCTGGGTATAGTAATTTCAATGATTAACACTACTTTTTTGCATTTTGTTCATGGACTACTACATCTGATTTTATTGCATGTATTTTTTGAACTGTGGTAATTGGTGATCCCATGTGATATAAACTTCAGAATTTTCTATAATGCTTAGTGGTTCATGTTTCCAATGCTTATCAGCTACTTCTATACTATAGCATTTGCACAATGTCCAGTGATTAGTCTTGCCACATTGCTATGGTTTTCAGTATATAGGACCTCTGCCATGAGTGTTTCAGACCCAGCAGCAATGTGTCCAACTGCTTTCAGTTCTGTTTTACAGAACCTGCAGCTGTCTCTTTCTCCAAAGTTTTGAATGAACTTTGTAAACAAATGTGTATGCAGTCCAGTATCCTTGGTCACCATTATTAGCCTTTAACATTTTGGTTTCAGTTCAACTAATCTTAACCATTCTCACATGAATTTTGGTCAACATGTGGTTGTTCCAGGAGATCTCTGTACTTAACACTGTATTTGTGGATTTTCTTTTTTTATTCTTTTTTCTTCTCATCTGATCACCAAGACTTGAGGATGAATCCAGTTCTAGCAGTAGAACTCTCCTTTCTGACCTCATTCAGTTCATATTGTATGTGATTTAACAAATGTTATAACAAACAGAAAAGAAAATGAGAAATGTCATAAACAGCCTAACAGAAGCAAGATCAACCATATAATGAATGGAATAATTAAGTTATGGTGGCTCTGTATACGAGACCTATAGTGTTGAAGTAAGGGGATGTTTGGAAAGAAAAAAAATGCATTTGGGTAGAACTGTCCTTTTCCAAAAAAAAAAAAAAAATATATATATATATATATATGCTTCTCCTGCAATCTTCAATGTCATTTCTATAATCACAGCTTTTATTATTCAGCTTTTGTCTGAGCAGATTACAGTTTCAGCTGTTCCTTGTCATCCTATCACTGACTTGAATGAAGACAATTTCATTCTGTCTTCATTTCTGCCAATTCAGCTTGGTGTTTGCTCAACAAATCTTGCACTTCATACCCAAATTTTCATTTGCAGACTGGAATATTTGGGTCTGTTCTTTTATTACACTAATCTTCTTTGTGTCTTTTTCTCATATGCGGCCTCTAGTTCCTGCAGCTTTTCTTACCACTTTCCACTAGCACCATTCTCCTCCTTCTCAGCTTCTTTCTTGTTCACCACTTTGGTCGGTTCTTTGAAATTAGTTTTTATGTCCTTACATTTCTTGCTGACCTTACTCTGAGTTTTATATTCTGCATTCAAATTTTACACTTCATGGTTAGGTTTAAGAATACCATCCTACAGTTCATCTCTTGTAAAATAATTTATTTCCCTTACTATAGCACATGAACAAGGTTTCCATTTCTTTTGACATTTTTCTGACCCTATATATAAAATTAAATTTAATTCAATTTTGTGTCTCTCTACATTTATTTTGTAATAGTGCAAACACATTTTTAAGTATTTCATGAAAAAATGTAACTTGTTTGTGTCTATCTCCCATTTCAAACTTCTCTTGTAGCATGTTAGGCTAAATTGTCTTATGTTTGTCTTATGAAAGTGATCTCTATGCAACTTTGCTGTCACAAACAAGTTTGTATACAGTTCTTATTTTTATATAAGTTTTGACTTAATTTTGTATAATTGTAACAACTAACAAAGAAACACATTTGTTTCTGCATATCAGGAATACATTGATGCAAAGCACTCTCATTCTGCTGTATCATAGCAAGTGTTTGTAAGCTGTCTTAGTAGACTAGCACCACTTTCGTTTGGAAATCCATTTTGCTGTATCTCAGGAGAACCTATTTTCTTGTTACAGTCTTGTTACTGTCTTCTGACAGCTTTTATTTTCAGCACTGCCACTGCTTTGTTTACTAGCTCTTTTGGGTTTAATATATGCACATATATCCATCCATACACAATCCCTTTACCCCATTTTTGTACATGGGCTTGGGGTGTCACTTCAATAGTGACAATCATCTAGAGCCAAGGTTTACACCACTGGGTGGCTAGCCCTGCCACTGTACTTCATCCACACCATACAGCTGCACACCTGTGGACTATTTAGTGTCCAGTCCACCTACTGCATGCTTTTGGAATGTGGGAGGAAACCGGAGCATCCGGAGGAAACCCACATGAACACAGGGTAGACATACAGACTCCACACAGAAGGCAACCCAGCTGAGAATTGAACCAGGGAACCTCTTGCTGTGAGGCAGCAACACTATCTGCTACACATCTGTGCTGCATATATATATATATATATATATATATATATATATATATAATTTCCATTTAATCAAATGTAGGTGGGCCAGACCTGTGAATATAGCCTCAGCCTAAAATAGGTCTGAAGGAACAACACAAAATGTTAGGGTGTACTCTCAAAGGGAAAGTAGACCTGCATCCAGAAAAAGTCCTAGTCCTTTTAGACTTGAGTGGTATTTTAATACCAGTAAAATAGACCAGAGCAGTATACCCAACCAAAAATGCTCAGTAGAAGTAGGAAATGCACCAGAGAGACGTATCTCTCTGCATTATCAGTCAGCCAGCATCCCGTTGAATCCCCAAGGAATATATAGTAGACAGTCCAAATAACTGGTAGAGAGAAATTTGTTTCTCAGTCCTTTATTATTGCATCCAAACATTACTTAGTGTTACAGAAGATTACAGGGTTCGGTCACTGTTTTTATTGTATATTAAATGGGAGTGGCTAGGGCCGGTAGCCAATCGACGTATGTAGGTATGTAAGAGTGAGCTGAATATTCAAATTCATGCTGAGAGGTGAATCCAGTCCTTGCACTCCCATTGGATTATCAGAGAGATCATAAACCACCAATCAGAATTGTTACAATTCCATCTGTAGTTTAAATTATTTAAATAAACACCAGTCAGAACTGTTACAATTCCATCTATAGTTTAAATAACTTTTGAATGTTCAGTCACTAAAATGCAATGAGTAAACTAGGAGTGTCCACAAACCAAAGTAATTTAATTCACATGTTAAGAGTGTCAGATAGGTGCCTAAGTAAGTTAAATACACTAAACATTTGTGACACTTTCGAATTTCTTCTTCAGGGATGTAATCATACTCTAATGGAACTTTCAATAAGTTTCTAATAGGTTTTTAACAAAAAAATCATAATTGTAGAGATTCAAGTTAATAATCAAAATAATAATCAAAACTGAAAAGACTGAAACTGTTAAATATGAAGAACCTTAAATCACTTCAAACAAATTACAAATAAAAACTACAGATAAAAAACAAGTAAATGAATTAAATGAGAAAACCTACCAGTAAAAAGTGAAACTGCGAGAAAGGTACAGTGGAGATAAAAAGATGGAATCTAGTCTTCCAGAATTTAATCAAGGGCTATAGTGGAGATAATAGAAAAAAATAACATGTAGGACTCCAAAACTTGAGCAAAGACATCAGAAAACCTTATAGTCCCAATCTATAAGCTAAGCTGGTGCTGCAGAAAGCTAATGTGAAAAAATGGTCTTAGTTCTTAGTAATATTTATAGTGGTCAAGTTTTCTGAGTTTGAGGATTGGTATTGGTATTCAGTCCTGTTTTTTTTCCATGCCATTAGATGAATCTGTCATATTAGTTCCTTTTCTCCAGTAAATAATTGTGGTTACCATCCAATGGGTTTTTAGGAATATGGTCGAGGATGTGGAATTTGAAGACATTGTGCACTGCATTGTGCTTTACATGCACAGCAAGGGGGTTTGAAAGGCTGAGGTATCTTAGGTCATGCAAGTGTTTAGCCACTGTTGATTTTAGTTTGTTGACTGTTTTTCCTACATAAAAAGCTTTGCATCTGGCACAGTGTCTAGACACCTGCATGACCTAAGATACCTGAACCTTTCAAACCCACTTGCTGTGCATGCAAAGCACAATGTATGGCACAATGTCTTCAAATTCCATATCCTCGACCATATTCCTAAAAACCTGTTGGATGGTAACCACAATTATTTACTGGAGAAAAGGAACTAATATGACAGATTTGTCTAATGGCATGGAAAAAAACAGGACTGAATACCAATTCCAATCCTCAACCTCAGAAAATTTGACCACTATAAATATCACTAAGGATTAAGATCATTTTTCACATACCATTCTGCTTCACTGGCTTAGCTTATTGATTTGAACTTTAAGGTTTTCCGTTGCCTTCGCTTAAGTTTTGGAGTACTAGATATTATTGTTTCTATTATCTTCACTATAGCCCTTGATTAAATTCTGGAAGACAAGACTGACTGATAAGGCAGAGAGTTACCTTTTTCTGGTGCATTTCCTACTTCTACTGAGCATTTTTGGTTGGGTATAGTGGTCCTGTCTATTTTACTGGTACTAAAATACCACTAAGTCTAAAAGGACTAGGACCTTTTCTGAATACAGGTCTACTTTACCTTTGCGAGTACACCCTAGCATAAAATTACCATTCGAAAGAGCTGACTTTCATATGAGTAAACGCTTTTTTCTGGTGTAAAAAAGTAAATGCTTATATGAGTGAACAAATGGAGTTTTTGCTAGCAGCCTTTTGTATGGGATCCTGGTGCAGTGGATACAGGAATTTGACTCAGAGTTATTACATATAATTAGTAGGTGGTGTGGGAAGTTTGACAATGTAAATAACTGTTGACACATTACTACACATATGCTAAGCAATAACCTTGGCAGATACAAAAGTAAAACAAACAAAAAAAAATTACTCCCATCCCCACTAAAGTATTATTCTAACTCACAAGATTGCACAATACAAGGGAAAAGGCATATTCCCCAACCCTGGGTAGTGTGCAGCCTCACACAGCTGTAGACCATTTGTTTTGCTGATAAAATTCTGTAAAAAAAAAAACAGAAACATTTAATATATAACGTTTAATCTCACACACACACACACACACACACACACACACACACACACACACACACACATATATATATATATATATACATATATATACACACACACACACACACACACACATGTATGGGTTTATATTTCGGAAACTCAAACTTCATATGGTTGAGACCTTATGTTGGACTTTCTGAGAACTCCATTTTCCCCATTGTAGTGTGATCTCTGAACTGGTATATATAATTTACAGAGGTTGTGGGAGGCACATACAGGGGGGGGCAGGAGGGCTTGCTCCCCTTCAAAAGCATACATTTTTGTTGTTTTATTTCATTTGAGTTTTCATAAAGTCGAACATATTGTCTCAACCATATGAAGTTCGCGTTTCCAAAAACTCGATCTTCTGACGTAAACACACACACACAGATATATATTTGCTATAATGGACTAACACACAGCAAAACAAAACTATACTGCTCAGATGCTGGAGTTACCAAAAGCAGCCTGGATGAATGCTAGCCTAGATTTTTGTGTGTCAGTCTATACCAGGGACTATTTGCTGCTGCTGATATTTGCAAAGCTGAGATTGCTGGCTGTGGACCCTTCCACATCCACATCAAGTTATGCGATAAACCAATCTTGGCCAAAAAAAAAGTTCATGTTTGGTATACCAGAAACTATAAAATCTAATAATAGTTTTATTTCTTTTAAGAGCTCACATTTTGAGCATTTTTGTGATACATAAGTGATAATGCAGACATGAATGGCTCCATTATTCACACAGGCAAATGGTAATGCAGAGATATTTGTAGCTAACATGGTGAAAACATAAGATCTGTCAGTGTAAAAAGTATACCACTGACGCAACAGTTAAACATCATGCCAATATGGTACAGACATTCTTTATGTCCAGCTATATGGGCAACACCAGCCAGCCTGATGTTTAAACATGAATTTCAAAACAAAATTCTGTAAGTGAGAAAAGGTACATGCTTGTTGTATGCATAATGAAAAATACCTTCAAAAGAAATTCAAAATGAAGAAAAAAACTGATTCAAAGAGGTATGCCAGGCAAGTACACATCTTCCATAAGAAATGTGCTGTTTTAGTAAGGCATAGAGTGCAAAACAAGCATTCACCTTTGTACAAGCCTGAAACCTATTTTGTATTAGACATCAGCAGTCCCATGATAACTGTGAATAGCTGTAGGTGTACTTGTCAAACATTGTTCATTTTAAAACCCTCTTTGTATGATGTTCTTAACTTTTGACTGTTCACCCAGGGCAGTCAGCAACATTGTGCCCAGTAATAGTAAATCATCTAGAAACCATTTTAAGATAAATAACTACTCAGGTCACTGAGTACTGTTATAAACCTATTTATTTAAAAGACCATCTCTGTACAAAAATCTTTTACTTTTCCTTCTGTATTTTTGAAATTATGTGGCAATGATAATTATATATGCATTTATAACTTTGATTTAAAAAGGTTGAAACACATTGCTATGTTTAAAAGTTGTTTTAAAATTCAAAAATTACCTGGAAGAATAATACTAACTGAAATGTTTCAATGCAGCATTAATTAAGAAACATCCAGAAATTGCGTAGAATACATGTAATAGAACTAATTCAAATATTTTTTCAGCAGTACTGATGAGGATACTTTACTGCGGTGGTGGTGCTGCGGTAGCATTGTCGCCTCACAGTTAGATGTTGCCCGTTCGATTCTCAGTTAGAGCGTCTTCTGTGTGGCAACATGCGTGAACGGGTGTTCCTTCGTTGAAGGTTGTGCGTTAGGCCCGGCAAGCCAGTACGTAAAACTCTACTGCCAATCATTAGCGGACCAGAGTTCCGCTGTGGCGACCCCTAACCGGGAAAAGCCGAAAGAAACAAACAAACTGATGAGAATACTTTGTAGAATGTTATAAAGTGATAACAGAATAAAGGTTTTATATGTTGTTTCTTTTTCACAAACAGACTTGAGATTTAGTGATCAGGCAGCATAGAGAAGGGACTGGTATCATCTTTGCTCTTTCCCCCTGGGCTGAGCACCTATGAGCATCTTCTTGTTGAAGGGCTACTCACTGCTGCCCTTGAAAGTCTGGCATTCCTCAGTGGATTAACTTGCAATGTGCAGTTTAATTTCCACTGGACATGAGCTGCTAATTGATTATAATGGTATAAAGAAGTGAACAGCTTCATGAAGTATCTTTTTCATTATCCAGAAAAAGCTTGCCTACTGAAACTGGGGTCTATATTATAAAAGTGAACACTTAAAATAGCGAACTTTGTATAATTGACCCTAAAATATTGAAACAGTAAAATGCTGGACACATGGAACAGCATTTTTTTTTCCAGGGAAAAGAATCGCTGCTCCATAAAAAAAACAAACACAAAATAATGTGGGGGGCTTCTCCCCCCACACACCCTGATGTAGGGGGCTGTGCCCCCCACACCGCCTACTTAAATATACCAACTCCAAGATCGCACAACAGTGGAGGAAATGGCAAAGTCTCAGAATTGGCCCAGTGATTTTTTTTTCCCCTGGGGAAAAAATCGCTGTTCCCTGTGTTCAGGATTTCACCATTTCGATTAAAAAGCTTAAATTAAACAGAGTTCACTATCTTAAGTGTTCACTGATTTAATAGGGAACCTGAAGTTGTACCCTTCCTAGATACCTTTACTTCTTTGTGCTGTTGTGTCTAAGAGCAGTGTTCACATTTACCTTGCTCATTTTTCTCTTCAGTGTCTGTATCAGTAACATTAGAAACTAGACGAAAATAAAGTGATGTTTCTTTGTAGATGACACAAAGATTTGAATCTGTCACTACAGATGGTGTGTCTGTAGGATATCAAAAAGACTTGGCAATGTTACAGAAATGGTAAAATGTGTGGGACATACTTTCATTGTAAAGCATATCAGAGAATACATAATGCATGCATCTGGGTAAAAAAAAAAAAAGAAAGAAAACAAGATGAGTTTTTGTGCCATCAACAGCAACTAAAACAGAAAAAGGGCTTAGAGATTAGGAGATACCTATCTCTATAAGCAGAAGTATCACTAGGAGAAGGCAGGATGTTATTTTTTTCTCAGTAGATACAGTTGTGAGATCAAGGTTGTGTACTGAAGAGGAATCTGGAGTCCTGGTTTCTGCAAGGAGATTTACAGCACTGAAGCTGTGCAGCAAGACCAAAGAACTGATACAGGGTCTTCACCTGAAGACTTGCATAGAGGAACAAAGTAGTTATAATCGAAACACCATGGAAACAGGGGGAGGTGCAACAAACATTATAAAAACATTTAAATAGTTCATGGGGAAAAATCAAATATAATAGCAACTCCTGAGGGAGGAAATATTTAAGAACAAGAGTGTGCAAGTGGTAGACAGATGAACAACAGATCAGGGTTAGAACACATATTTCCAGGATTATGGTTCATTTGATCTAAAAAGAAAAAAAAACAGTGGAACATTTCATTGAGATCAGAGAACACTGAAATTCATTTAACTGAAAATGTCACATCCACTAAATACATCTTCACACTTTTTTGCAGGGGGCAACCCCCCCCCCCCCCAACACACACACCCTAACTTAAAAATACTAATGCCACAGTCGCACAACTTTGGAGAAAAGAGAATACTCCTCACCCACTGAATCACTGCTGGAATGCATACACATACTTCTAGACATGGAGGTGGGTACTAGCAAGGAATTAATATTGTTTAACAGTAATTTACATTATAACTCCTATGCTTCAAAGCCAAACCAAAAGTAATTTTATACAGGCTAACATAGTTTACAATCAAATGTTATTCATTCCTTTGTGGTTAGATCAAATGAGTTTTTTTCAAATAGGCAACTATGCTTGTTTGTAGATCAAATGAACCATAACCAATTCCAGAGATGAGTGCAGATACATGAAATAGCCCTCAAAGATGATATAAAATCAAAATTAGAAGCTGAATTCAAGATAGAATTAAATAAACATGAAGTAACCCTAGAGGGATACTGGAAAGTAACCTTTATCTGTCGACAATTTGTATGTTAGTATATAATATGAAAACACATAAAATACTAAAGTGTTTCATGCAAAATGTTTTTGTTATTTGGGACATTATTAAGTGAGCCTTACCTAGCATGGTTCACTGGTATTGTCCAAATCTACATTCATTCACTTTTGGCTAATCAAGCTGTTTCAGGATGGGATCAGTATTTTAAAACTTTCAAGTATGTTTTTTAGCCATTCCACATGAACGTGTGCCAGACTTGTTTAATATGCAGTTCAATTTGCTTGTAATGGATTACATATTAGAAATAGCTTGATCACACACATTCTGCTGCATGCATTCCCTTTTGGTGAATATATATAACAGAAGTAACTCAAAAACACTGTAGTGGTAAGAGGAGCTTCAGAGAACATCCATCACTACTTCTCCATGGCTTACTCTAATAGGTGTAATATGCTGTTCACATGTTTTCTTCTTCTGCTCCATTTTCCTTTTTGCTTATTGCTATGCTTTTATCTACAATCTATTCTGTGGCTGAAAAGGGTCCATTCACTAGACCTGTTTCTAAATAAGTGCATGTATTTAGCTTTGTATTTATCTCTACCAAAAGTATGACTAACTGCAGGTTTTGGTTTTGAAGCATATAACTGGAGGACATGGTCTGAGATTTCAAAAGTAGTGCACCTTTAATACTACAAGAGGGTGGAATAAAGACGAGTAGCTGCTTGGCCTTAAGGATGCATGAGGAGCCACAGTAGTATCCTTAAGCAGTTTCAAATAGATGAAAAATAAATGGAATCACTGGTTAGTGTACTATATACAGTTTGCCATGTACAGAAAGCTGATGATGTGGTGTATTACTGACAGGCAAATTACATGTGCACAGTGTATATTCGATTAGTCTAGAATCAACAGTTCAACACAGCCTTGGTAGTTAAAATGCACATATATTAACAGGCTTACTATCCATACTTGTCCATTTCAGTGAAAGGAGGTGGCATAGTCATGTCAGTAAATCTAAACACCATTACATGATTACCATTTTCAGCAAAATAATTCCCTTCAGAGGAATTTCATAGTTCTGCTAAGTTGTACATATATTTATCAAAAATACAGATATTTATGAAATATCTGTATTTCATCATCTGTAATTCACCCCTGTCCTCCTGTCTCTACCTCCTATCTGTTCATTATCTCCAGTCTTAAAGAAAGGTGCTCTTGTTTTTCTCTCTCTTGGCTTTGAAGGATAGCAATTATAATGTAAATTGCTGTTAATCAGTATTAATTCCTTGCTAGTGCCCATTGTTAGGTTGCACCTCCATGCCTAGAAGTCTGTGTATATGAATAAAAAAAAGTAATAATAATAATAATAAAAATAATAATGTCCGCTTCCTACTCCTAAGACTCACTCTTCTCCTTTACTGGCTATTTTTTTCTTCTGCATTCTTCCTTCATTTTTCTTATATCTTCTGTTTGTGACTACCTTGTATCTATTCTCCACCTCACTGCCTCTTTTCCTATCATCCTACTATTGTAGCAGAATACTAGGCTATCAACCCAAGAGGCCTTTTTAAGCCTAGCCATCCTTCACAGTAAAATTTGTTAGGTATTGATTCTCAAGGGTTTCAGTGGGATATAGATGCTTGGGTATGGGTGGCCAAATATTTATAAGCTTCCTCTGTCTAATGGAGACATGGTGCCAGACCAGGAGTATATTTACAGTTCCTCATCCACTGATACAAGTTTCACTTGCATAAGTTCAGGGATGAACTCTGCTTCACATGGACGGAAACCCTGTTTCTGAGAAGGGGAAGGCTCTCAGACATATAGTTATCCATCCGGCATGTCCTATTTATTATTTTGCAGGCAAGGTTTAGGTGCCTGGATCAGGTATTCATGGTGCAATTTTTTTTTTTTTAATGGATAGGCAACAGTTGCATTAGGGCTGCATCAGAGGATGCTTTGTAGACCAGGCAAAGTTCACCTCTCAGCAGTTTGTAGGAGACTAAATATAAGGAAAGGGCATTGAGGTGGTCCTTATAGGACTTGTTTTCCACAGCATGTATTCTTTTTGTGAGGAAAATCTGGGGACACCCTAGTTGCTGCATATGCTTGGCCGGGTACAAACTGAAGGTGGTATTGTACTTAATAATTGGGCTTATGAGAGCACATTACAACAGAACAATGACATGTTGGATGTAGATGCCATACCCCTGCTTATAAGTTTTGCAATATAGAATGATTTCCTCACCACAGTTGACACATAATGGTCAAATGCTAATTACTGTCATGCATTCCCAAATCCCTGACTACAGAGTCTATTGTCAATGTAGTAGTTTTCTGGGGTGGCTGTCTTTCAAAAAGATACTATGATCCCCTTTTTGGCATTGAGTTTTAGACCATGACTCTGGCATCTGTTATTAGTCTGTGTCAGGCATTCTTGGAGGATATTTGAAAACTGGGAAGATTCAGTGACTGCACCCAATTTGTAATCATTTGCAAACTTGGTCAGACAGAGGCCCTTGATGTTAGTCCTGACCAAACTTTGTATATTTTATCACATTTATTAAATTATTACTTAAGATATAGGTATTTTATCACCTTTATTAAATTATTACTTAAGAGATAGGTAAACATACATTAATATAAAAGAAAACATGTCATTATTAACTTGTTTCCAGTTGCATAGATGACACATCACATATGTTTTTTTATAACTATCATCAGTCCAACATTACATAGTTTGCTCAATTTCTGTCTTCCCTTAAACCTCAGTCCTCCTCCAGGACATTATTCTACAGGTATTGTTACCACAACTTCGATTTATTACTATGAAATTTGGTCTTTCTCTTTTCTAAAGATCCCACTTCCAGTTCTTTTATCTCTGTTGCAATATTAAATACTTCAAATAAAGTTGGTTTAGACTTTGATTTCCATTTGCTAGTAATTGCTTTTTTTGTCAGCCACCAGAATTAAACTTAACAAGGCCTTACTATGTATAGAAAATTCAGATCCTGTGTACCAAAAAAGAATCATTTTCCTAGTTGCAGCCATTTTCTTAGCCAATATTTCAGACAGAGTACTCTGTAGGGGATTTTTAAAATCTGCCAATTCATTACACTCCCAAAACATATGTTCCCAATTATCTCTTTCTTCCTCATCACACCTCCAACATTTGTCATCTACCTGAGGAAAAATTCTTTAGAGTCTTCTTGGGGTATAAAAATACCTATGTAAGCACTTCCATGCAAACATTAAACATTCTAGACTTTGTTACATACCTGTGAGCCATCCATATGTCCGCTCATCGTTCCCTTGTAAATTGATTATCCTATCTCTCTCTTCCCAGTCTTTTATAACCTCCTGACTGATTCTTAAAGTTATCATGAAGTATTTTATGTGCCCTATTAATTATCCCTTTTTTTAACAGCAACTTCTGTTCTAGATTCAACTAAAAACTCTACCAGATTCATTTAAGATTTACCTATCCCTTTTTCTTTATCTTTACACTAATATCAGTCTCTAGTCTGCAGTTGAACTCTCTTTTTTGCTCATCCCATTTTGTTACCTTTCCCTCTCTAGTTATTTGCTCCCTATACCTTAGTTCTTTTGCCAGTTTTAGCCAGTAAATTCCCGCCACCTCTTGCCTGTTCTGTGTATCCCTCCTTGCAGCCATCCATATTGGCAAAATCTCCTTTCTCCATTCTCATGTTGGCTTAGTTCTTAGAATACTTTCTTCTTCTTTGTGAATATAATATTGCGTATGGCTGTTGTCATTTTTCTTAAGGATCTGCATCCAAAATACCATTCTCTCCTCAGAAAAGTATATCCCAAACAGTAGAGGTCCCAAGACTAATCCTTGGGGTACTCTGCTTGTTATGGGTCTACTACTAGAGGTGGCTTCCCCCATTTTGACTGAGTGGGTTCTATCAGTGAGCCAGTTAGCTACCCATCTGGTAACATATGGGTTGATTGCTAGCTTTGAGAGTTTATCTATTATGCCATAGAGATGAATATTGTTGAAGGCTTTGGCTAGGTCAAGGTAGGTGGTATGCACTGTCTTGCCCTCATCCATGGCTTTGGTGACTGTTTCAAAGAAGGTGACCAGATTAACAGGCATGATCTCCCTTTGACAAAACCAAACTGTGTGGGATCAAGCGTTTGGATGTTGCCAATGTCTTTGTTTCTAAGGTCCATGATAATGCATTCCATTGCCTTGCAGAGCAGGCTAGTTAGGCTGATTGGCCTATAATTGCCTGGATTGGTGGACGCTCCACTTTTGTGTAGAGGGATGACAGTGGCTGTCCTCCATTCTGCTGGGATGAAGCCACTGCACAGGCTTTTGTTGAATAGGGTGCCTAGTGGTGCTGAAGAGCTCTTGCTTGAGTTCATGTAGGACACAGCCAAGGATGTTTTCAGATCCCATGGTGGTTGTATTTTTTGCCTTTAAGAGGGCATTAGTAACCTGCTCCCTGGTGATGAGGGGGATTAATTTTATGAAAGCACAAATAAGCAACTGGACTGGTATTTCACATCAGAATTTGTTAACTGAAAGGGAACATTGTATGTATTCTCCAAACCTGTCCATGAGAAAGCAGCCAAGACCTGTATAGTAAAGATGCAATCATACCAGCAGAAATAGTTGATCCTTGCAAAATTGTGGTAGAAGGGAAAAGTATTAAAAATTAAAGACAGTAGAGTGTTTGTGGAAAATGATTATTAACAGTACACCATGCAGAAGAAAAGCAAATGTATTCAAATATTCAAAATGCCTGAGAGACTGAGAAAAGCACAGGAGTTGACTAAAATAATTGGGAGTACCTTGGACTTCAACAGGAGTTTGGGACTGTGAGATGGAGATGAACGGGGAAAAAACAGCAACACTGAAATTAGTTAATAAATGTGAGACAATAAAGAATCAATCACATTTCTGAAATATGGCTTTAATAGAAAAATAGTCTGAGAAAGACTGGATTTTGGTTGACTTTGTTAAACATGTTGGGGATGGACAGGCATGTGCCCCACTTCATGTCACTGTTTGGAAGAACACTAAAAGAAAAAAGAGAGAAAAAGAGAAAGTAACTGTAAGTAAAAAATTTTGCTCTTAATATTTATATAAAGCATTTCATGATATAAATTGCATGTTACATAGTAAAGCATTTTAGTGATTGCTGTTCATGAGATAAAGATACTAAAGTAACTAAGTACTTTTTTTCTTTTTTAGTTTTAATAAATGTAGGCATTACAGTGCAAAAAGAGAAGAAAGACTGGGCAAAAGCATACTTGAGTTAATAGGCTGTAATCCTGGGCTGCTGGGGTAGGGAATGTGGTGTAAAAGTACATCGAATACAATACAATATAATATAATCACATGGCATCATCTATTTATTAACTCTATGTAGAGTTGAAATGTTTTCTTTGTTTTCTTTTACTTTTATGTAGGTGAATGTTAAGGCTTTAGCTTAACTGAATGACAATTTTTTTACGCATGTATTTTTCTGAGAGACCACAATGTTATGAATAGTTTTCCTTTAGCAAACAAATGTTCAGTGTTACTACATTCTGTTCTTTGCTTCCATGGAAACAAGCCAATTAAAGGTGAAGGCAACAAATCAAGACAGCTGGACATTGTTTACTGAGAGAAATGTAAAACTAAAAGGTACAAGGACAAGCAGTTCAATAAACAATAAAGTTTAACATTATTCAAAGTGAATAAGAGATAACAGCATTTCTGATAACTAAATGCTTTTATACATTTACTGGATCAATATATATTTTAGTTTTATTTAAAGATAGCCAGTGCACTTTTTTCATAAGGCTAAAAGTTAATCTTTTCTGAAAGGATATAAACTGTTTTTCACATCCGGGAGGGGAATAAAGATAAGACAAGAGCAGACAATAATTAGTGTAAGTAGGAACACAGGCTGTAACATGAGCTTTAGCATGGATAACTTTAATGTTAGATTAGTTTATGCCTGTGGGTGCATGTGTTGATTTGGGGCAATTGTTCCTATCGGGAGAGTTAAACTTCATTATCTGAAGACATACATAGTTTTGTGTGTTTGTTTTAAGTTAATAGGTTATGGGTTTGTTCTAGGGCATTTGTTTTTTTTTTGGTTTCAGGATTTTCATTAAAAAAAAAGTCTTGTAAAATGTGACATAGCTTCAAATGGAAATGACAAAAAAGAATTGTATAAAAAGATCAACCTGCCAAACATATGTGGGTGCATGTAACATAATAGACATTTAAAAAGCTATTTTATATATATATATATATATATATATATATATATATATATATATATATATATATAGTATCATAATGGGTGCACAAAACATATTATTTTGGAATGTGAATGACCTCACAGGTACAGATAACAAGCTAAGAATATTGAATTATATTAAGAAATGCAGAGTGCAAATAATAATACTACATGTGTCACATTTGAAAAGAAATGAGCATGTGAATTTGATAAAGAAAGGATTTCAGGATATATATTCAGCAGAATATCAGGGACAGAGGAAAAGGGGACTACTTATACTAATTGCTAGAGGAGCTTCAATAGTGATAGAAGTGGAAAAAATAGTAATGGTAGATTTGTGATAGTAAGGGGCTATGGACAAGGGAGAGGAGGATTATAGGTTCATAGGTGATTAGTAGGCTAACAACCACAAGGGCCTTTTTAAGCCTAGCCATGCATCCCAAATCTCTGGCAAGTTTTGATTCTCTTGATAAATGTGAACAGGGGCATTTGAGATTAAACATTTTTAAGCAAGGGCCTGAGAGATTAACTATTTACAGGCTGCCTATGTCCATTAGAGACATAGGTGCCAAACCCAAACAAGGGATGAATTTCCTGTTCCCCATTCAATTGTCCGAGTTACACCTGAATTTTGTTAGGAAGGAACTCTGCTTCACATGGATGAAGAACCTGTTTCAGAGAAGGGGTAGTCTCTGGGATACATACCTGTCTCTCCAGAAGGTCTTATTTATATCATAGGCAAGGTTTAAGACTAGAATGGATAATTATGTTGCTGTTTGTTTTGTGGATATGCAACAGGTGCATCAGGGGTGGATGACTTCCTGAAAGATACTATTAAGCATATCTTGGCATTTAGTTTTAGTCCATGGCGCTGACTCCAGTTATTTGTCTGTGTCAGTGCTTCCTGGAGAATATTTGTGTCATTGGGGGATTATATGACTACTTCTAATTTGCAATCATCTGCAAATTTAGTCAGCCAGAAACTATTAACATTGGCCTTGACTTCAGAGGAGTAAATGCCAAAAAGGAGTGGTTCCAGAACTGACACCTGAGGGACTTCGCTTGTGACACACCTCTTTGTAGAGGTGCACTCCCCAATTCTAACTTCCTGGGTCCTGTCTGTGAACCAGCTGGCTATCTACCGAGTGACATAAGGGTTTATATCCAACCTCTTTTTGTTTGTCAACAATGTGTGCCTTGTCCAGGTTAAGGTAGGCAATGTGAACCATTTTGCCCTCATCCATTGCTTTGGTGATCTTCTTAAAAAAGTCCACCAGATTGAATAGGCATGGCCTGCCCTTCACAAAACCAAACTGGGTTGGGTCCAATGTCTGGAGGTTTCCTATGTCATTAGCAATCATTTCCATGATGGTTCTTTCTATGGCTTTGCATATGAGACTAGTGAGACTTATGGGTCTGTAGTTTCCAGGGTCTGTAGATGGCCCAACTTTGTGCAAAGGGATAACTGTTGCTGTTTTCCATTCATGAGGCACAAAGCCTCTTTGGAGGATATAGCTAAATACCAATTCCAGAGGGCCTGATAGGTCATGTATCACGCTATTTAGAAGGCATCCTGGAATATTGCCTGGGCCCAGTGATGCAGTGTTCTTGACCTAAGAGACAGCATTAAGTAAGTTTTCCCTAGTGATAGCAGGGGGAGTTATATTTGATGGTATTTCCAGAGGAAGGGTTAAGGGAGAGAGAGAGGTAAAGTCGGACATGAATTTGTCAGCCAGTAGGTTTGCTGTATCTTCTGGCTTTTTTTAATTTCTCCAAGTCTTTTGGGTTTCTAATACCATGATGGGAATGGACCCCATTCCTAAGTCGAAGTATGATTAAAGTTCATGAAATTAGTATTGTTTCAATCTTTGATGTTAGCCAGAAGTGCTCTTTGCAGCACCCACAGTGTGCCAAGTAGTGACTCCTTCTGCAGTTATTATGGAGTTACATATACTGGTAACATATCTAAGTATGATTGCAAATTCTTTTTTATAAGACCCACTGCTCCTACTACTACTGGAACTGTCTGGGTATCCTTCTTCCACATTGCCCTCATTTCTGCTTGCAAATACTGATATTTTATGCTTTCTGTCTCTCTGTATGTAAGACAATTTAGTCATTGGGTATAGCAATTTGGATGATCAATGCTACTTTTGTCATCTTTTCATGGACTACTGTATCTAGTTTTCTCACATCTGTTTTTGAACTGTTGGTAATGAATGATCCCATGTGATATAAAATTCATCATCTTCTGTAATGCTTTGTGGCTCATGTTTCCAGTGCTTTTTGGCTACCTCAGTATTATAATGTTTGCACAGTCCCCAGTGAAACAGTCTTGCCACATTATTATGCCTTTCAGTATAAAGTCTTTCTGCCATTAGTATATCACAATCAGCAACAAGATGTGCGACTGTTTCCAATTCTGTTTTACAAAACCTGCATTTGTCTGTTTCTCCCACATGTTCAATGGACTTTGTAAACCAATGTGTACGTAGTCCACTATCTTGGGCCACCAATATTAACCTTTCATTTTTTGTTTAAATTCACATCTCCTTAATAATTTCTGTGCTCAATCCTGATCAACATGAGGTTGTTACAAAAGATTTCTATACTTGCAAATATATTTATGCATTTTCCACATTTCTTGCCTTCCCATCTGATCCTTCTTTTATTCTTTCTTTTGTTTTTTGGCACATTGAGTTGTTGCCTGATTTTTATCTACTTCTTCTTCTTCTTCTTTCGGCTGCTCCCGTTAGGGGTCGCCACAGCAGATCAACTGTTTCCATTTCTTCCTGTCCTCTGCATCTTGCTCTGTCACACCAACCACCTGCATGTCCCCTCTCACCACATCCATAAACCTTATCTTAGGCCTCCCTCTTTTCCTGTTACCTGGCAGCTTCATCCTTAGCATATTTTTCCCAATATATTCTGCATCCCTCCTCAGCACATGTCCAAACCAACGTAATCTTGACTCTCTGGCTTTGTCTCCAAATCTTCCAACCTGAGCTGACCCTTTAATATACTTATTCCTAATCCTGTCCATCCTCATTACACCCAGAGCAAATCTTAACATCTTCAACTCTGCCACGTCAAGCTCTGACTCCTGCCTTTTTGTCAATGCCACTGTCTCCAACCCATATAACATAGCTGGTCTCACTACCCTCTTGTAGACCTTCCCTTTCACTCTTACTGGTACTCGTCTGTCACAAATCACTCCTGACACTCTTCTCCACCCACTCCATCCTGCCTGTACTCTCTTCCACACTCACCACTACTCTGAACTGTTGATCCCAAGTACTTAAACTCATCCACCTTCGTCACCTCTACTCCCTGCATCCTCACCATTCCTCTATCTTCCCTCTCATTCACACACATATATTCTGTCTTAGTCCTGCTGACCTTCATTCCTCTTCTCTCTAGAGCATATCTCCACCTCTCCAGGGTCTCCTCCACCTGTTCTCTACTCTCACTACAGATCACAATGTCATCTGCAAACATCATAGTCCATGGGGACTCCTGTCTGATCTCATCTGTCAACCTGTCCATCATCATTGCAAATAAGAAAGGGCTCAGAGCTGATCCTTGATGTAATCCCACCTCCACCTTAAACGCATCCGTCACTCCCACCGCAGACCTCACTGCTGTCACACTACCCTCGTACATATCCTGTACTACTCTTACATACTTCTCTGACACTCCTGACTTCCTCATACAATACCAGAACTCCTCTCTGTCATATGCTTTCTCTAAATCCACAAAGACACAATGCAACTCCTTCTGACCTTCTCTGTACTTCTCCATCAACACTCGCAAAGCAAACATCGCATCTGTAGTGCTCTTTCCTGGCTTGAAACCATACTACTGATCACTAATCATCACCTCCCTTCTTAACCTAGCTTCCACTACTCTATCCCATAACTTCATGCTGTGACTGATCAGTTTAATCCCTCTGTAGTTACTACAGTTCTGCACATCACCCATATTCTTAAAAATCGGTACCAAAACACTTTTTTTCCATTCCTCAGGCATTCTCTCACTTTCAAAGATTTCATTAAACAATCTAGTTAAAAACTCCACTGCTATTTCACCTAAACACCTCCATGCTTCCACAGGCATGTCATCTGGACCAACAGCCTTTCTGTTCTTCATCCTCTTCATAGCTAGCCTTACTTCCTCCTTGCTAATCCACTGCACTTCATGATTCACTATCTGCACATCATCCAATCTTCTCTCCCTCTCATTCTCTTCATTCATCAACCCCTCAAAGTACTCTTTCCATCTGATCAACACAATCTCCTCGCTTGTGAGTATGTTTCCCTCATTATCCTTTATCACCCTTACCTGCTGCACATCTTTACTAGCTTGGTCCCTCTGTCTAGCCAATTGGTACAGGTCCTTTTCTCCCTCCTTAGTGTCCAACCTTTTATAAAATTCTTCATACGCCTTATCCTTAGCCTTCGCCACCTCTCTCTTTGCCATG
Organism: Protopterus annectens; assembly: GCF_019279795.1. Classification (NCBI taxonomy): domain Eukaryota; kingdom Metazoa; phylum Chordata; order Ceratodontiformes; family Protopteridae; genus Protopterus; species Protopterus annectens. Next base: position 696,205,786 of record NC_056747.1, on the reverse strand, counting down.
CACCTCATCTCCTTATACTCTTGTCTACTTTCTTCATCTCTTTGTCAATCCCACTTCTTCGCCAACCTCTTTCTCTGTATACTCTCCTGTACTTCTTCATTCCACCACCAGGTCTCCTTGTCCTCCTTCCTCTTTCCAGATGTCACACCAAGCACCTTTCTAGCCATCTCTCTTACTAGCTCTGCTGTAGTTACCCAGCTATTCGGTAACTCTTCACTGCCACCAAGTGCCTGTCTTAACTCTTCCCTGTACATCACCTCACAATTACCCTTTTTCAATTTCTACCATTTGATCCTTGGTGCTGCCCTCACACTCATCCTCCTCTTCTTGATCACCAATGCCATCCTACAAACCACCATCCTACAGAATGGGGAATATATAATCTTGGTATGCACTGAGTTTTGCAAATCACTTGATGAGCATGAAGCATCCTTTTTGTTTTCCTATCCAACACTTTTTGGGGCCAGTCAGTCACTCCAAAACTGTAAGTTAGGACAAGAAGAACAAATTGGTTTATAGCCTGGACTTTGTTCCTAGATGTCAATGCTGTTTTTTAGTATTAATTTTAAGTCTTCTAAAATATACCATAGTAGTTTTATTCACATTTGTTCATATTTTATTGTCAATCCTTCATCAGTTCCCAAATAGTTATACATTCCCTCTTGCTCAAATTCTTTTATATCACATTCTTGTCTCAAATGTATGTTTTCTTGGTGCTGCAGCTTTCCTGCTTTAAAGATTGCTTTTGCACATTTAGGGTTCCTATTAAATGATCAAAGACACATTCTTTCAAATGCGTCTCGATTGAACTTGAAAGTACGAAAAGGCAAAATATTGAAACTGTATATAAGCGAATTCTTTCCCTGGGAAAGAAATTGCTTGGCTGCTTCCGTTACTTTGCCGTTTTCATGACTGTGGTGTAATCTCAGAGTTGGTATATTTAAGTAGGGAGTGTGTGGTACCCCCCACATCGGGGGTGTGGGGGTCGAAGCCCCCCACTTTATATAATGTTTTAATTTTTTTTTTTTTTTTTTTTTTTTGAGGAACAGTGATTTTTTTTTCCCTTGGGAAAAAAAAATGCTGTTCTAAGCGTTCGAGGTTGTACGCTTTCACTTAGATGGGTTTGATAAATCATCGTTCGCTTTTTTAAGCGTTCAATGATTTAACATAGACCCGCACATTTATCTAGACCAAATGACATTCTTATATCATCTAAAAAAAGTTTTGACCACTTGCATTTGTGCTTTCAGTTCCTCATTTATTTATTTATTTTATTTCGGTTTGATTACCGGGGAAGTCCACTGGGCCAGAAAGTGCCCATTTTCAGTGGAGGCCCGGGGAGAAAAGCTCCATAAGCAATATGATACAATAAAGGTTACATAATGTTGAAGGTAAAGTTACAGTTATAAAATTCATACAGTAAGAAAAGCAAATGCATAAAAATATACTTCTAAAACACAGTTGAAGATAGCAGAGAGCACAATTTACAGGAGTTTTCATTCAGGGCAGCAGCCCGGGGAGTTCATCATCTGATGAACTATACAGTTTTAAATCATCTACAAACAGAAGATGAGAAGTCTTTGCACTTTGTTGTTTTCTGGAAGCCAAATTGTAGCCATGACCTAATGTGTTAAGCAAATAGCCCCCTTTCAATTTTTATCCCTGGAATAATAATTTGTCCTTATTTGTCTATATGACTTTTCATTGCCCTTTTGTTCTGTTGCCATAATTGAGTTTTCTTCTAAATGACTATAAACTCTGTTGGCATCAATTCCAGTGTATAGTTTAAATGTCGTCTGAAGGCAAGTTATTGGTCTATAATTTTTAGGGTGGCTTGCAGGTTCACTCTTAAGTAGGAGCTTTGTTTTTCCTGTTGCTAGCCAGGTTGGTGTCAGTTTGGGGTGCATATATAAATAGTTATTACTACTTTACTACTATTCCCCAGACTCTGGAATAGACTGCCCATACATGTCAAGCAGAGCGCCTCTTTGGCCTGCTTCAAAAGGAACCTTGACGAATGGATGGGAGATAGGAAATTCACCCCGGGGAATCACATCAGTCACCCTGCTAGACAGGGGTCCAGGGAAGTAAATATTGTGGGAAGAAATATCCAGGGAATTGTTATGGCTAGGCTTGTTTAGGCCCTAGGGCCAATAGCCTACCTATTTACCTATGGCTAAATATTCATGGAAGGATGTTGATACTTTTATCCAGAAGTTAGGTAGTGCATCTGGACCTGGGGTTTTCCATTTAGGAGCTTTATTTAACTTTGTTTCATTCTCTCTGGCTATAACTTCATCCAATTTCATATACTGTACATTTGAACTTCTTATTCTTTCTTTTACTTCTTCTATCCATTTAGCATCTTGGTTATGCTCCACAGGCACTTCATAGATATTTCTACAAAATGTATCTATTTCTTCTTTTTTGGTGGTGTTTCAATTCCTTTTGCATTGTTTACCAGTTCTCTAGAAGACTTTTTTGGGTCATTAATAAATTGCTTATTTTGTACTTTTCCTTTATATTTATCAACATATCTTCTAAGATTTTCTGCCTGTGCTGCTATTTTTAGTGTATTATTTGTGATAATGCATAATAGAGCCTGATATCTTCTGATACTACATGTTGCTTTTTTCACGTCTATCTTTCTGAGTATTTTTGTTGATCTGTTCCCTCTTCTATACTCTTCTAACAGTGACATATCTTGTCTTAACTGCTTTATAGCTTTCTCTATTAGATACTTCCGTGTTGTCATTTGATTGCTCCCCTTCCTGTCTCTTACTACCTTGTGTTCTTGTAGCAGGACTTTATCTGTTATTAATTTAGCTGCACAGTAATATATATTGTTTATTTATTTTACATTTGTTTACCGAGAAAGTCCAACTGGATATATGTCCATTTTCAGCAGAGGCCAGGGAGAAAAGCTCCAGAAAGCAGAGTACAAATACATTAGGAACAAAAGAAACATTTAGAGATAAGTATAATATACAGTTTTCAGTAGGGTTACAAACTTAGATAAAACATAGTAGACAACATCAAAATCATGCGGCTTCAGTTTCAGACAATAATACATGCAGTTATGGGCTAAATCCCATCAAGAATTCATATACTTATTATAGTATATGATTGAAATGCTTAGGGAGAATTTGCTGGAACAGTGGGTGGTGATTAGTCGGTGTTTAAGCAGGGACATTGCCAATGCTGTTGGAAGTGTAGTTTGAGGCTTTTTTTGAACTGAGTTAAGGTAGATTGGTAAGTTCGGCAGGTAGCATATTACAAGTTTTGCCTACTGAGTTGGCGAATAGAGAGTCCCCAGCCACATTTATGCTCTTAGTTGTCTGTACCAGCAGTTTGTCAGCAGAGCGTTGTGACCTCTGGTTGCTGTATGGTTTGATGATCTTATTTAGTGCTGGTGTTTTTTTGGGTTGATATAGTATTTTGTGGGTTATTACATGTTGGTTGTATCGGAGAAGACTGGGCCACTCCAGCCATCCTAGTTGAGTTAGGTTGATATAATGGTGGGTCCTAGAGGTAGCACCTATAGCAAATCTAGCAATATGGTTGTAACAACTAGCAAGTTTGGTAAGGGTGGCTTGGTTCAGGTTAGTAAAGAGGGGGAGGCATAGAGGAGGGTAGAAAATAGGTGGGACCGAGCGATAGTGGTTCTTGCAAAAGGAGTGAGGAAGGGTTTGATCCTGTATAGGGAGCTCAGTTTTTTGTTGACAGATTTGATGGTTTTATTGACATGGATATCATATTTTAGGGCGTTATCGACTGTGACGCCCAGGAGTTTTGTGTGAGTATCTGGGGATATAATTGTGCCATTGTTGGAACTTATAGTAAAGAATCGTGAGGAGGATTTGCAGGTGGGGGAAAAGATGAGCAGTTTAGTTTTGTTGGGGTTTAATAGAAGCTGACAGTTTGTGAACCATTTTTCTACATCATTGAAAGTATTCTGGGTTAGGGTCATAAGCTCAGTTGAGGAGGAGGTGGTACCTATTAAAGTAGAGTCGTCCGCGTATTGGATGCAGGTGGCCTTGGGAGTGATGGTGGGTAGGTCATTGATAAAGACTGAGAAGAGTAGTGGTCCTTGGGGAACTTCTAGAGTAATGGGTAGACATGTGACTAGGGTATTCTGCCATAAAACTGCTTATTGTCTATCAGACAGGTAAGACTGGAACCATTTAATAGAGCTACTATTCAGTAACAGTTCCTTCAGGATACGGAGAAGCATTTGGTGACTGACCATATCAAAGGCCTTAGAGAGATCTAGGAAGAGAGCAGAAGTAAGTTTGTTATTGTTTTGGCTGATGTTGATAGAGTTAGAGAAGGATAGGAGGGCTGATGTGGTGCTGTGGTGTGGCCTAAAACCATGCTGAGAGTTATCCAGTAGTTTATTTTGGGTGAGATAGTGCATTAATTGGTTGTGGATACACTTTTCCATAATTTTGGCCAATGGTGATAGTATGGCTATTGGTCGGAAGTTTGAGAGATCTAAAGAATTCCCTCCTTTATGAAGGGGAATGACATGGAAAACCTTCCAGAGAGAGGGGATAGTGGCTTCAGTCAAGGTGCGGTTTATTATGATCGAGACAGGGTATGCAATGGCATCTGCCCCTTTTTGTAAATATTCTGGTGGGAGGAGATCAGCTGCCAGGGTAGTCGGCTTTAGTTTGTTAATTAGAGATTGGATGGTGGATGTAGATAAAGGTTGGAAGGTGAAAAGGAGTGGGGTAGTGGTTGTGGAGGAGTTTTGAAAGGAGCTGGTAGGGAGTAGTTAGCTAGCTAGTGATTGGATAGTTTTGGTAAAAAAAATGTTAATGATGTTAGCAGTTTCCTCTGGAGTTTTAAGTTTGCAAGTTGAGGGGGTGGGGGTGGAGTTTGGCCAGGGTGGAGCAGTTTGTTTATGCCTACCCAAAATTTTTGAGGTTTGTTCTGGTGTTTTTGCTGAAGGTGTTGATAGAAGTCTTTTTTGTCTAACAGTATGGCTTTCTTGGTATCATTCATTAGTTGTCAGAATTTAATATGGTCAAGTGGGTCTTTGTAGGTGCACCATTTATCCCATGCTTTATTTCTTGCTATGTTTTTGGTTTTGGTTACTTTAGAGAGCCAGGGGGCGGTCTTATTTTTGGCTCTGAGGGTGCAGATAGGAGCGTGGGAATATAGAATGGAGAGGAATTTAGAATTAAAGTAGGCTACAGCATCATCTAGTGGAAGTTCTTTAAGTATGGCCCAATTGCATGCTCTGAGTTCACTCTGAAAGTCAGTGGAGTTAAAGTTCTTGTTGTTTCTAATAGATTTATATAGAACTTGGTGGTGGTTATCTACTTTATGCTTAATGATGTAAGTGAGTAGGTGGTCACTTATATCATCTGGGAGGGTACTCATGTTATACAGGTCTGGGAGATTGTTGATAAGAATACATTCCAGGATACTGTCTTTGTAGTTGGATTTATTTATTCTGGTGGGTGAGGATATAAGTTGGGTATAACCGTGAAGGTTTATATGGGTGGTGGGAGATTCAGAGGAACAATTGTTCCAGTCAATATTAACATCTCCTAACACCATAGTTTCACGGGGGTATGTGTTGGAAAGCCATTGGAGGAAGTCTTCTAGGGTATTTCATTGTTGCCTGGGGGGATATAAATGCAGGCAATGAATATAGATTTACTTTTGTTAAGCTGTAGTTTGCTAACTAGGATTCTGCATTATTGAACAAGGGGGGTTGTTGTGAGACTAGTGTGACATATATTGTATTTTTAAATAGAACTGCTACTCCTCCACCTTTCCTGGTATTACGGTCTAGTCTAAGTATGTTGTACCCTGGTGGGATATAGCACATCAGATGAGTAGGTAGCTAGAAGGGCATGAAGATTATGGACCTTGTTGTTAATACTTCTGATGTTTAGGTGACAGGTCAGGAGAGAGTTAGGGGACCTTAAATTTGACCATATGTTGAAGGTGGTAATGGGCTGGGAGCTTATGTGAAGGCTGGGTCCAGGTTTATTGTGGATGTCCCCATCCCTCATCAGAGTAAATTGTACAGTGATTATTAGTTTCAGCACTTTACTTATTATTTTATGATAATATCTAGTTTACTTCTGTTATATTGCATTGAATCTCTATGGACAGTCCTAATTACTGTGTTCATTTGTTTTATCAAATTTCTAAATTTTGGGGTTTTAATGACCTTCTGTAGTCTGGTGCTGCGGTAGCGTTGTCGCCTCACAGTAAGACGTTGTCCTGTTCGATTCTCAGCTAGAACATCTTCTGTGTGGAGACATGCGTGAATGGGTGTACCTTCATTTTAGGTTGTGCGTCAGGGCCGGCAACTCGGCACATAAAAATCTACTGCCAATCATTAGCGGATTGGAGTACCGCTGTGGCGACACCTAACCAGGAAAGGCCGAAAGACACAAAAAATTACCTTCTGTAGTCTATTTCTTTCATTGATCTTAATATGTCTGTCCATCTCTATTAAATCAAGCAACTCTTCTCTTAAATAATTTTCTACTAAACTGAGAGCACATTCTTTGTTCTCCATATCCTGTGGGCATTCTATAGAAAGTTCCAGTGCATCTTCCTGTGCTACATTCTCTTCATTTTTATCCTGTGTCATCCACTGCTCTTTCATATGGGAACTCACTAGCCTATCACTCCTCAACATTGACTGCGTCAGAGTTGCCACAGTTTCCTGTTCCTTCCCTTGCTGTATAACTCCAAATGAACATTTGTACTGGTTTCCTGTGGAAGGCTCCAAATTATCTTCATATGACAACTGATCAGATGCTTCCTGCTCCAGTAGTTTCTCCTTAATTTGGGTGTCTATTGCTCTATCCTGCTGAGATGTTATCAGAGTTAAATTTTCTAGACTAAATCCTTCACTTCGAAGGTAATCCATATCCTCAGATTTTATTTCTTTAACTTCTCCATTACTAACACTCTTTTCTACTTTTCCTGATTGTTTTGTTATTTTTTGTATTGTAAAATTTTCCATGTCCGGATGCCTTTGCCTATATTTCTCGTCAAATATCTTTGGTGCTGCTCTTTTTGTATTGATTAGTTTTGCTTTCTCCTTTACATAAATATTGCATTATATTAAATCTCATTTTCTTTCCCATGTCCGTATTTCTTCTTCAGATGTCTCCTGCTGGTTCTCCTTACTTTGGGGATGCATTCCATCATGCTGTGTTATAAGATGTTTCAGACTTTCTACACTAAATCCTTCACTTTGCAAGTGTTCCATAACTTCAGCTTCTGTTTTTTAACTTCTTGACTAATCTTGTGTTCTACATTCCCTCTGTGATCTTATTTTTTATTGTGAAATGTTCCATATCTGGATGTCTTTGCATGTATTTCTGTTTGAATATCTCTGGGGTTGCCATTTTTGTGTTGATTAATTTGGCTTTCTCCTTTGCATAAATATTGCACCATATTAGATCTCGCTTTCTTTCCCATGCCCATATTTCTTTGTTATACCTTTCAAAAGTCTCTAGATTTTGTTCTTTATATTTTCACACTTTCTCAGTCACTTATTTTTCCAAATAGCCCAAGGATTCTTGGTTTATATAGTGTTTTTCATGGATCTGATGTATTAATGAACGCAAATTTGCATTTGAAGCTTCTGAGATTTTCTTGTGGAAGTATTTATCTTTCCTCTAATTTCTCTCTTAATCTTTTCATATATCTTCTGTCTGGAAAATGTGGCCTTCTTGCATAATAGTAACAATACGTAAATTCTTTATTATGTTCAATAGTCCACTCTATCGTCTGCATGGCTGTTTTCTGGCCTATCAGTTTTTGTGATTTTTGTGGACTCTACTTCCTTCTACAACAGAGGGAGCCATCCTCCCCCTGGGCCTGGCCTCACCTCATTGTAGGAATGTTTCCATGTCTTAAAGATTCTACACTGTCTTTTTTTCCAGTCCTGGCACCAGTGGGCCTACCAGGACTGGGCACTTTTTTATCCTGGGTCTTGTGCACCCAGCTATGTTTTTATTTTTTAGCCTACTTCTGTCCATGATATATGCTATATAAAATACAGTCTATTTATCAGTGTCGTCTTGGTGAGATTTTATGAAAAACAAGATCCACCTCATAAAAGTAGTCACCAAGACTTGAGGATGAATTCATTTCCAGCAATAGTACACTCCTTTACTTGCTGATTTATCATCTCTTCATTCTGACCCCACTGCTTTGCTCAGTATAGGTGGCTCCATTAGCAATGAGCTCTTCATACAATTGTTTATTGCCTTGGACGTTGTGGGCAAAGGTAAAGAATGACTTCTGGTTATCCTTGGCTTGGGAGGCCAAATTTACCTCAAATTTGGCTTTGGTAGACTTTATTCAACCTCCGAGTTGTTTGTTTAATTTGATTAGAGTGTTTTTATACTGCTGAGTGCTGCACCTCTTAATTTTGCCATGTTTTTCTTCTTTCTGTTATACAGCCAGTGATTCCATCAAGGTGGCTTGTTTTCTGAGTTAGTTCTGTACTTCATGGTGGGTACAGCTGTTTCTATGTCGCTATTAACTCATAACATTTGAGTGACACCTCCAGGTGCATCTGCAGTTAACTCCTACTGACTCATTTAGGTGTCAAATATTGCTTGTTCGTATTTGCATCAATAATTCCAAAACCATGCTTTGTACAAGGTTTTAAAAGATTTCATCTTAAAGCTTACACAATAGCAAGATCAACTGCATTAACATTTGACCACTGTCTAGTGTAGGTAAAGAGATATTAACTGTTGTTTTTATGATATTAATATATATAGATATAATTTTCATTTTTTTCTAAATATCTCAACAACCAAGTAACACAGACAGAACTCCTTAGCCTCATATGAAAGCTCTCAGCTAGATTAATAAATGCTGCTGACAGTATGCATGTAACTTGAGTAGTTGCTGAGATATCGTAAGTTGTTTACAAAATATTACAAATGTAATGGTTAATGTGTTTACTGTGACTTACAAAATTCAGTTTAAGACCTAGAACATAAAAAATATTAACACTATAAAAATGGTTTGTGCTGAAGGGTTTGCCCAGTTGAATTTCTTTCATAACCCCTATGGTTCCGGAGATATGAACATTTGTTTGAAATGTGAGGACATAATTTGATTCTGTCAAAAGTTCTGCCCATTGGAAGTTACAGTGCAAACTTCCTGAGCTCCATCAGAGTGAATGAGTTAACATGCTTGTATAGGATTTCTGTGAACAGTTCTGTGTAGGCAGCAGTGTTCTCAGAGTTTATGTGGGTTTGAAATTTCCAGTAAGTTTAAATACATGTTATGGGTTTCCTGGGTCACAGAGAACTATAGCTTGTAAGGAAGTGGTATGGGATTTTTCCTATGTTGATTTGAATGTGGAGAAGCTCAAGTGTATTGTCCTGTTTGACTAGTCTTGAGGTATATTTATTTTTGATGTAAATTGAGACACCTCCACCTTTAGTCCCTGTCTGTGTAGTAGTTGGTCTAAATGTGTTGGAAGGCATTATAGCATAGCATTGCTGGTGTACTCTCTATGTCTCTAAACCATGTCTCCGTGACTGCACGGACATCAGCATTCTTTAGGGTAAGGAAAGCTTGAATGAAATGGATTTTTTGTTTAGACTCCTAGCATTGAGCAGTGACACTTTTAGATTTTCTTGGTCTTGATTTGCTATGTTTGAAGTACTTTCAGTGTGGTATTGCCTAAAAAGGCACAATGGGGAGGACAGTGTTTTGGCTAATATTCAAAAGAATAGAAGGGAGAGGTGCAAACCATTCCTGGCAAAGCTGTGTGGTCTGTTTACCATCTTCTTCCATGCTGACAAATTCTGCAACTCCTTAGAATGACACCAAAAACTAAGGCAATTATTAAAGTCAGTCATTATCTGTTCATACTGTGGTATCCTTGGAGAAGGTAAAATGCTGCCAACTTGGAACACATATCCAAGAGCTCCATGATGTCTCTCTTCATATAGTCTAGGGAGGACTGTTTTAAGCTCTTTACACCCACATGGATTATGACTGAGCCATACTGGTACTTCGGGTCCAGTGACGTGTGTGTGTGTGTGTGTGTGTGTGTGTGTGTGTGTGTGTGTGTGTGTGTGTGTGCGTGCGTGTGCGTGCGCATGTGTGCGCGTGTGCGTGCATGTGCGTGTGTGCGTGCATGTGTGTGTGTGCATGTGTGTGTGTGATGTGGCGGATCCTGCCCCATGATAAGCAACTGACCGTGACATTCTACTTACTCATCCTGGTGAGAGGGACATCAGTGTGTCTCACAATGGAGTCTCCAATGACCAGAATGTTGGATTGTGTGGTGGCTTGTCTTATGGACTTAGATGTACAGGCTCCATGTGATGTGGCTGCATGTACTGATGTGGATGTTGTTTTAAAAGAGTGCATTCAGGCTGCTGAGGGTGTTTGTTATGTGCACTTCATCTAGGAGGTCTTTGGGGTTTAGGAAGGTTACATTTAAGTGCCTCAGCATATGTGGATCTATATGTCTGCTTTGAACTGTGAGTGATGGGTGCAGTGTTTGTACTATGGACAACCGGACTGACATTAGGAGTGCTTTTATGTGAGAGCTTTGCCTCCAGTGACATTGTGTTAATACATTTCTCATATACCATATCAGTTTGTTTGAGAATTAACTGGCTGTCAGTAAACACAAGGTGATTTCTACATTGCCTTAGGATGCCCATAATCACCAAGCTCATAATGGAGATAGTGGGAAAGTTGATATCCATGGCAACAGACCCTTTTTTGTTGATTAGATGTTGGAGTGAGAATATAAAATCATGTCAAGAGCATCTGGTTTACAACTCTGGGGACAGTGCTTGCTACTACAAACTAGTTACCCTGTGTGTAACTATAATGGTGAAATTTCAAGGGTGTTTTTACAGGAAAAAATTTTATTTAAGGTGTCCTGTCTATACAGGGCACTACAAAACACTTTAGGGGAAACTAATAAATAGATCCTGATGATTTATGGATTAAGTATTTAGGGAAATATTCTGAAGTTAAAGTTAGCAGCAACTCAAGCAGTACTTACTGAAAAGAAAGAATTATCTTTGTCAAGAATGATGATAAAAGGGATTTACCTGCATGGCTACTGACAGGCTACTACTAGTGCTGGTCTCACCATAGCTTCATGATGCTAGAATACAATGTTCATTTGCTTCTTCTCTCACCAGAAGCAAAACAGCAGCACCAGTCCCAATACAATATGAGAGGTAGACCACAAGTTCTTTAGCGATCAGCAGTCTTGTCCCAGATGATACAAGTGTCTGTAGGCTTGTTGTAGCCTTTACCTGGTAGGTGCCTTGAATAGCAACTAGACCAGTCAGGAAGGTCAAACACAGACACTCACTGCCCAATCAGAAACAGTCAGGAATCAATGCACCCTGCTCCTTATCTGGCCAGGAGCAAAATATAAGCACAAATTCCAAGCTGGCACCTATGAAGTAGTTATTGGGCTTTCTGATTGGTAGTCTCCAGGACACAATATCCCTGTGTTCCTTCTCTCACCAGGAACAAAACATTTGCACTAATCCCAAGATGATTACTGAGAGGCAGAATGTGAGCTTTCCAATAATTGGTTGTCTTGGAGTAGATGTTGTAGAGTTTAAATGTAAGATGGAAAAAAATGGATTAATATCCTAAGAGATGCAGTGTATACTAGGCAGTTGGATATGAAAGAGGAGGTTACTTAAGCTTTAGCTATCTAAGTTAAAATCCACTAATTTCAAAAGAGCAAGGTAGACTGGAAGGGGATGGGTTCTTTGTGTTCCTGTTCTTTGGAATACAGTGGGATGGCCAATAAATTTAAGTAGCTGAAGGGGGATGATTTCACAAAAGGATAATTTTGTGTTTACTCACAATAGCCAATGAAAGAGGAGACGAAAGGAGATATGTGGTCAAATTAACATAAGAGGCAGGCAGCTAGAAAGACGGTTGAGTTTAATATAGCAGAATAAAAGTAAAACACGTGTAAAAAAATAAATCACAGTATACAAATCAGAAGAAGGTAATGAAACAATACAAAATACAAGAAAGTGAAAAACTAACCTTTCCCTAACAGCAAGCTGTGGCAAAGTCTGAGTAAGATTTCCAGTAAAGTCTAGAAATGATTTATTTTATCCCTTAAATAGAAGGTTTAGATCCTGGCTCCACCTTCAGTTCACAGGTAATTAACCTTAATTGGCATGTTCTAATTTCTGTGTGACTCATGATTACACTGGTAGGTATTTATATTAAAGCTAAAATATTATTATGGAGCTTAAGAAAATTTGGGGTGAAATAATCAGCTTTTAGCAGGGAATATTACTTGTAGGCTGGGAAAGGAGCTTGATTTGCAATATTGAGGATGTATCGGGATATAGAAGGGAAAATATAACAAGAGAAAATAGATTTCTTAAGAAATTTATGAAAATATTTGGTATGGAAGACACAAATTCAGTAGCAGGAACTCAGAGACAGTTTACGTATTATTCCCCAAGGTATAAGAAATGTGCTATACTAGACAGAAATTACATTTCACAGGAACATATGCATTTAATTGAAAAATTTGACACACATCCAATAAATATTTTAGGTCATGCACCAATAACAAGTAGGATAAAAATGCAGAGTAATGAAGTACAAAAGAGACACTGACACTTCCCCATCTACCCGTTAAAACAGAATAATTTAATGAATGGATAGTGGAAATTATTTGAGAGTTATTAGGGAAGATAAAAATTTCTTTAGAAGTTATAGCTGGTGAGTGGATAAAATGAAAGTGGAGTTTAAAAATAGGATAGAAATAAAAGAAAATGAGATATAGTCAAGAAGTAACAAGAATTATTTAGAGAGAATATGAGGGATCTCATAGAATAAGAGGAGGCACAATTGCAAATCGCTAAAGATAAAATAAGAGAGTATTTGAATAACATGCAAGAAAGACTGCTGTTAAGCAGCTGTTTTATAACAATAACTCTAGAGCATAAAAACTTTCAGCACAACAAATTAGGCAACAGAAAGTAGAAAGGGTTATTGCCAAACTTAGGAGCCTATAACAGGAAAAATAACCAGAGATTCTGTAGAGGTATTAGAGATACTTCGGAAATTTTATGAAAATATGTATAAAACAGAAGAATGTGGAAATCAAGAAAAATCACAAATTTAAATATTTATGGAAGACTTAGGTATGCCAAAGACTGAGGTAGATGAGGCTCAAAAAATAATAATCAAGATAAACAGGAGATGAGATAAAAATGGTGATGTATAATCAATCTGCAAGAAAGTCTCCAGGAATAGATGGTATTCCTGTGCGAGTTTGGAAGTGAGGAGGGAAGAAAGTGATAAGGCTCTAGAAGGTTTTATCTGACAGTATTTGAAAAGTAGGGGAAGCGCCAACATCCTGAAAGAAAGCTGTGATGGCTAGGTGGTTACCTAAAGACTATAAAGACCCATCAGATCCAGCTTCATATAGGCCAATTTCAATTCAAAGCCATGATTAAAAATGTTCTTTGTTGATACTAGCTAAAAGAATGGTAAAGGTGTTGTTAGAATTGGTAGGTATGGATCAGTGTGGTTTTGTGGATGGGAAGCAAACATTTGTCAAAATTAATAGAACAGTAATGATCCAGAGGGAAGCAGAATGCAAAAAAATATATACTGCTGTTTTGGGGGGCTTGATGCAGAGAAAGCATTGAACAGAGTAAGCTGGGATTTGATGAGTAGGCCAGTGGAAGCATTTGCATTCCCTGATACAATAATATGATTAATTAGGAGGATACATGAGGGATAGGATCGGCTGTTTAGGATTCTTGCTTGGAAGTGTTTGCATAGATATGTTTATATTCAAAGCAGACTCCAAATAATTGTTTTCAGAGGTAGCTGGCAAGCGTTAGAAGTGTATTGGGGAGGAAAGAGGTGGGAACATATGCTTTGAGAGTGTAATGAGTTGACAGACTTAAACAATTCCTTAAATAGTATTCTGTCAGAAATATTGAGTGAGGTGGCCAAGATAGACTCTGAGTAGCAGCAGATTTCAACAGCTCCACTTAAGGAAATATTATTCTGACAGGAATTCTGCCTTCAGACTAAAAATTGAAAATACTTTTATATATGATTTGAAAGAACTTAACTTCATCTACAATAATATCTAGTTAAAAACAAAAAAAAGGCAGATTTTCTTGTCAAATTATTTCCTGGATAATTTCTCCTCATCTGAAAGAATTCATCATGAGCTTCACTAAATCCAGCAACCAAGATTCCAGCCTCAAAAGAGAGATTCAGACTTTGATAGCAAATATACAGGATCTTACTACAAAAATTGATAAGCTGGATATGAAAATAGATAATTTCAAGGAAAAAAACTACCAAACAAATGGATTTACTTCACCAAGACTTGTTACAACAAAAATCATAGATAACGGGTATTGAAGAAGCTCTGACTGATATGGATGGGAGAATTACTGAAAATGAAAACAATGTGGAATTCTTACTCAAACAAAATACTTCTCTACAAAATAAGTTAGATGATCTAGAAAACAGATCCAGACACAACAACCTAAGAATATTTGGGCTACCAGAAGGCACAGAAGAGAACAACATGACTAACTTTCTCAATACTTGGTTACCTAAGACTCTTGATCTTACCGAAGCTATGTCCTTTGGTATTGAGAGGGCACATCATTCCCTTGCCACAGTGAATACTGCTAACAAAAAGCAACCTAGATCTATCATTGTCAAATTCCTCTCATCCTCAGACAAGGAATTAGTGCTAAAAACTGCCTGGTCCAAGTCACCAATTAAATTAAATGAAGCTACGATATGTTTTGACAATGATTATTCATCAGCAGTTATAGTAAAAAGAAAAATATTCTTACCTTTGATAATAGAATTGAAGAAAGCACAAGTGAAAACACACCTTTTGTTCCCTGCGAAGCTGAAGATACTCTCATTGGAAGGTCCCAAAATGTTTGAAGACTTAGAATCAGCTCTGAACTATGTAAAAGTCCATAAGATCTTGGAAAAAATAGAAGAGATGGAATGGGCTAATCCCACGCTTAAGAGAATGGCTTCTAATCCCACTTGGAAGACTTTGGAGAAACAAAAAAGACTAAGAAACAAGTGACTTAAATATCTATGTTTGCAGTTTGTTATGTTTCTGGAAACACTGTCACTGTGTTAATTATATGTTGATTTTTTCACTTACAAGCTAAGCCTGCTTTTTCCTTTTTTCATGCCATTAACACATGACCTTAAGTATACACATAATTTCATAATTTCATTTTTACTTATACTGAGGTAAAAGTGTATACTAATAGTAAATATATAGTTATGGGCATTGTTATAAAGATATCTTAAGAGTGAAGGGTAAACAAATGGTGCCATTGTGACAGTAAAATAAGTACTTCCCATATATAAACATTCTAGATTCCCTTTATAATCTCTAAATCTTTTTAACTATTTACAGTCAGCTCAATTAAACCTACATAGTTAGTAGTAAATAAGAGCTCACCACAGATTCAATTATCATTCTCTGTAATTCATACTGAACACTGTTTTTTTATAGTTTATACCTTAAAAATTAATTTAAAACCTGTATATATGTTAAATTCTTATGGGGATAATATGATTTGACAATCTCTTAACATTTTTATATGATTCATAAGTGAACGCCTTTACAGTTTTAAATACACTTTTTTTTCTGTCATGTGAATATAAAATGGATTAATAAGGCTATGTGATTTATTTAAAATCTTTCTGCTACATTTGGAGTTCTATGGTGCTGTTTATTTGTAAAGAACAGTTCAAACTAGCTGTGCATGTGTGAGCAGGCTATGGGAAGCATGCAGATGTTATTCATATGATCTTTCCCTATACATTTTAAATACAGTTACATACTTGTTATTTTTGGCGTTTTTTTCACTCAAAATGATGAAAAAACGTCTTCCAGAGACTTTGTGAAGCTCGAGCTTGATGTCCATGAGCTTATTTCTTCATGAACTACCTTATTTTTATTAAAAATCTTCTCTGCATTCTCGAATGAACTCCACGACATCTTGACACATTTTGATGACGTCAGAGCTAGTGGACCTGCTCAACCAGGAAGTCAGTACATGTAATTTCATTGAAAAAGCATCAGAAACATTGGGAAAGGTTTTATTTACTTTAAAAATGTATTTTAAACTTGCTGACTACACCATTTGGACTCAGTTTGATTCTCAAGAAAGAAATCTTCAATTATCTTATTTTTATTTATGTTTATGGTAAACTGAAGGGGAACGGGAAAAAAGGGAAAAGTAAGTGTGCATTTTTTTTCTTTTAAATTAATGTATCCCATGTTATTTATATTGTTGTGCCTTACTTAACAGGATAAGCTAATCTTATTACAAATTACAATTGATTTTCCATTCAGAGGCTGATTGCTAGATAGAAAATAATATGCGTTAAAATAAGCTCACTTAATGCATGATGGCATTTTCTATCACAAGTGCTTAAGGTGTCACCTGACCTTTCACTCTAATGATACTCATATTGATTTGTTTTAAATATTACACCAACATATAGCATATGTGTTAAATGGCTAGTAGTAACTTCAATTGACAGGCTTCTATATCAGAATGCTGCTTTCATAGATTTCAGACCAGTTTCAAGGTATATATAATCACATAAGAAGTTATTATTTAGTCTGTTTAATTTTTATATACAAAGAAGATATGTTCTGTTGCTGTTGTTTAAAGGTCAGTTCTAAATGACGAAATGGTTTAAGCAATACTTGATGAGTTACATTGATTATAACTATGCCTTACCTGTGTTAATGAATATGCAATCATATATAGAGTTAATATTTTGTATGTTTAACATTCATATATAGTGAAGGTTATGTTTAGTTGCTACAGTTAGAGTTTTTTTCCGAATGACATTTTGTTATAAGTAATATCAGATGAGTTACACTGATTACAGATCTGTTCAACTTGTTTTAATGAATATGTACACATATATATATATATATATATATATATATATATATATATAGTTATTATTTTACCTATCTCACATTTATATACAGTGGAGACTGTTTTTTGCTGCTGCTGGGTAGGGGTTTGATCCGAGTGACAGATGTCACTGGGACAAGGAGTTTATAACTCCAGGCGGGTAGCTACCCCATTTTTTATCACATTTACACTACATTCAATTTTCTTAATAAGTTCTTCCTGACATCCATCTTAATTCAAATGCATATAATTATAAGTTGCAAGAATTGTATAACACATACAGTATATCATATAGTAACAGACAAACACTATAATTTACATAAATATTTTGGAGAGGATTATATAAAACATAATCAAGATAACACACAAATCACAAGAATTTCTTACTCATTTATAGATATTATGACTTCACTAAAAGGTTTATCAGTCAACATAAATGGTCTGAATAACCCTATTAAAAGAGGAAGTTTACTTAGATACTTAAATATACACAAACCAAACATAATATTTCTACAAGAAACACATATTTTAAAAGAAAATATACATTTTTTAAATATTAATAAATATATAGTCATTGCCACTTCTGGACATTCTAAAAAGAAAAGAGGAGTAGCAATTCTCTGGAATAAAACTCTCCCTTTACCTAGAATTATTAAATCCTATCAAGATGATAAAGGGATGTTGTGCTTGGTGACAGTTAAAATAAATGCAAAAATGTTCACTTTAGTAAACAATTATTGGTTACCAGGTATTGGAGCCAGCACTATTAAACAACTGAACCAAATTGTATCTCAGTCTGAGGGTAATATTATTATGGCAGGGGATTTTAACTGTGTTTTAAATGAAAAGGACTCTAGCACTTCAGGAAAAAGGAAAATATCCCCACAAGCTAAATAAGTAATACAATTCATGGATACATATCATCTAAAATATATTCAAGACTATACAGACCTGAGCTCACCTCAATTTACATTCTATTCTAATATATTCAAATCATACTCTAGAATAGATAGGGTAATCATATCCACACAAATAATAAATGATTTAAAAAACACCAAGATTGTGTCTTGCCCTATTTCAGATCATAATACAATTATATTTGAGCTTTATTTAAATGACACCCCAGTGACTCATATAAGAAGAATACCTGCATATATAACTCAATTAAAAGAATTTCAAACATTTTTTTGAAGAAGAAACACAAAATTTTATAAAATTCAATCAAACATCCAACTCTCATGACATTTATGTATGGGATGCATTAAAAGATTACTTATACGGACAAATAAATAAATGGTATTATAACAAAAGGAAGTCCTGGGATGAAGACTTAAAAAAAATACAAGACAAATTAGATAGATTACATCTTAAAATTAATGACAAATCTGCATCTAAGAATATTAGAGATGAAATAAATAAAACTAAGGAAGAATATAGGGAAATCTTACATAAGACTATGATTTCCATAGAGAAATTTAAATTCCTAGCCTATTCAATAAACCCAAAACATTTAACTAATCTTGCAAATAAAATAAAAAGAATCAACAAACATAATCATATTAAAGAAATATATTCGTCTAGAAAAAAGAAAACGGTTTATAATATACATGACATAATTGATGAATTTAGACATCATTTTCACACGATAAATCAAACATCTCAGATCATTCAACCATTAGATAAGATAAAACAATACATTAAAAAACCTGTATGTCACACTCAACAAACAACAGTCAGAAATCATAGATAAACAGATATATTTACTGGACATACAAACTCAAATTAACAAACTTAAACAGAACAAAGCACCAGGCAATGATGGCATCATACCTGAATTGTATAAAATCATGCCTAAAACAGCTATTTCTTTACTACATAATGTATTCCATAAAGCCCAGAATGACATTGTTTTTCCCCCATCCTGGAAATATACTTTTATTTCACCCATTCTTAAATCTAGTAAGGACCCTAAATTATGTACGCCATATAGGCCCATAACTCTTTGATTACAAAATGTTTATGAACATCTATGCTAATAGACTAAAAAAATTCTTACCCCAGTTAATTAATGATGACCAAACAGGTTTTGTAACTAATAGAAGTACATATGATAACATCAAATGGTCTCTTATTTTAATTGATTATACACACAGAAAGAAAAAAAACTTGTCTGGTTAGTCTTGACATTAACTCAGCATTTGATTCAGTACATTGGGATTATCTATTCACATTATTACAATGTTTAAACTTTTCAGATAATTTTATTAATTTGCTATTACATCTTTATAAAGACACTCTGGCTTATATCAAAATTGGATCTTACATATCAACTCAAAAACCCACCACTAAAGGAACAAAACAAGGCTGTCCCTTATCTCTCTTATTGTTTACTCTCATAATGGAACCATGGGCTAACGATATACAAGGAAATAACAACATAGAAGGTTAAGGTTTGGAAATTAGCAATGAAATAGCTTCTAAAATTCAGTTATTTGCTGATGATGTACTCATCACTACTAAAGGAGATAATTCTTCCATAACAGCCTTATTTGAAGCTGTTAACACATTTCAATTTATATCTGGACTGACATTCAATGATAATAAAACTAAGATCCTACCTATCTATTTAAACAATAGTAAGAGAAACATTAACAAAGACACTAACATATACATCACATATCAAATACATACATATTTAGGCATCATTCTTGCTAAATATATTAAATTAATCACAAAACTAAATTATAATAGATGTTATGTAATTATTCAAACTTTATTAACAAAATGGAATACAATTATATTTACAACTGAGGGAAGGTTAACTATCATTAAAATGATAATCCTTCCTAAAATTCTCTATACTATACAATCTATTTTAATACTTTCCAGTAAAGTTTTCATTAATAAGATCAATTCTCTGTTATTAAAGTTTTTTTGGTTTCCCAGGAAAACTAGAATAGCACTCAAACATCACCTTCATAGTTGGAACAAAGGGGGCATAGCCTTTCCTGATTTGAACCTTTATTCTAATGCAACTATTATTAGGTTCATAACACAACTTTTAGATACACCATATCAGGCCAAATGGAAAATATTCTGGGAATCCTCAGCTATGCTATTAATATCGAAACCACAGCCATACAAATTAGAATTAATAAATAACCCAATATTATGGATACTTAAAGATTACTTCATGTTACACAGCATACCCAAACATTCATTTAGCTACTTACACAACATACTAATAAAATTTAGAAACTTTATATTTAAACACACTAAGTACAAGGAACCGTTTTTTACAATTTTCCCGATAGCCTTTACTCAAGAATCCTTACAATCCTCAGATATAGATAAAATTACCTTGCTTAAACAAAAAGGTCTTTTGTATTGGTTTCAACGTATTACAGATGATAGGGTGAAGGATATAGATCAGATAATAAGTGAATATCAGTTAGACAACTCCCTATGGCTTAACATACAATCCCTCAGACTATTCTTACAAAATAAGATGAACCCGATCACTTCTGCTAATAAACAGGTCACTAGTATACTGCTGGATTTCTTTAATTCAGATATTCAGCATAAACAAACTTATTCAGACAACATGGCATTTATATACAGACTTATCAGAGAAGAAACATATTGTTGTCCTGCTAATTTCTGGAACCATTTTTTTACAGTTAATAACACACTTCCAAGGGATCTAAATAAAACAAATATATTAGAATCTGCAGGGAAAACAACACTTTCACTTAAATAGAAAATATATTCCTGGAGATTTTTATATAGATCCTTCTACACTCCTTAACTAATGAACAAAATTAATGGTAAACTAAATATTTGCAGTAGATGTAAGTCTAACACAAACATTGACTGGAACCATATGTTTTATGACTGCCCTGCTTAAAGTGTATTTTGGGAAAACATTAAAGAACTCCTACAAGCAATATTCACAGATGATTTTATTTTGACCAAATCATTAGTACTCTTCAATACACCCATACCTGGTTGTATACAAAAAGTTAAACATTCCTTACTTTGGGCAATAATGGCAGTAGCCAGGAAAACTATAACAAGAAACTGGATGTCTGAATTCCCTCCTTCCTATAATGATTTTAAGAAAACTCTAATGGAAGTTTGTCAATTGCAGATTGCAACTATGACATCTAGAACATTAGAAAAACTTATAACTATCATATATGGGTTAATCTACAGAATTTGTTGAAAAGAGATTGACAATGATATCATATAAATCAAATTTCAACCTCTCTACGTGTTATATATATGGAATAATCAAATACTAGGCAACTTAATGATATTCAATGAATGTCTTTGTATATAGGTTTAGTAAATTTCATTTTATTTGTTAAACATTGTTATGTGAATGCTTATGTGAACATTTTTTGGATTGTAAATATCTTTATGTTAAAAGAACATGTAATTGTTTATATTTATTTCTTTAAAATCAACAAAATTGTTTAAAAAATGAAATACTGAGTGAGCAGATTGGTGTAACTAAGGATTTTTTACATGGAGTACAGGATCTGAATTGCCTAATCATGGTAAGGCCTTTTTATTTTTAATTTTATTGGCTGCTAAAAAAAGCAATTACTAAAAAATGGAAATCGATGTTTAAACCAACTGTACTTGAAGTAGTGAATATTGTCACAGAGATAAAATAACTGGAAATGGGATCTTTAAAAAGGGTAGGAGCAAATTACATAGGAAAAAATGGAAATTGTACGGGCAATGTGTGCAGAATAATGTTTTGGAGGAGGAATGAGGTTTAAGGAAAGGTGGGAATTGATCAATTTATGTAATGTTGGATTGATGATTGTATAAAAGACTAGACATGACATATAATGTTTGTAACTGTGATCATGTTAACATAGTTTGTTTTCTTTTACATAAAAGTATGTTTGTCTATGTTTTAACTGATAATTCAATAAAGGTGTTTAAAAAGATTAATTGTTTGCATCTGTAGACAGCTCATCTCAATGTAAAAGTACTCATCAATGAATCTTTTTAAATTTAAATTAGAACAGAATGTATAGGTGCAGACTTATTGAGTCCCACTAAACATTTGTTTATGAAAAAAAACAAGCAAATATCTTTGCAGATTTAGAAAATGTAGCATTTTGCATAGCTTTCAACATTTGAGTTATCTTAAAAGCCTACTTGTTTACAAAAAAAACACTTATTTATAATTTAAACCAAGGCCATAAATTTAGACATTCGCTGTTGTAAAAACAAGAGAAACTATCTTAACTCTGCATATAATACAATCAGTGCATTTTTATACACCATCCACACCCCACCAACCCAAGATCATGCTATATTAACATTAAACTTGTTTTTCTCCAGCCTTTCTTCTCTTGTTATACTTTAAAGCCTATATTTTTACAACTAAAAAGTATGTGTTTACTTTAATATATTTAACACATAAATACATCATTAAAAGACTTCCCCAACATTTAAAATACCACTGACTACACACTACACAAAACTGCTTTAATATATAACATGCAGATTATATCATGAAATGTTTTATACAAATACTAATAATAAAAATGGTTTTACTTACAGTTACTTTTCTTTCCTTTTTAATGTACTTCTAAACAATAATGATGTAAAGTGGTTATATGCTTTACAGTTCCACCCACAAGTTTAACAAAGCCAACAGAAGTCCATTCTTCTATCAGCAACTTTTTCATGCAAAGCAAAGGTGATTGATGCTCTGTGGTCTCACATTTATTCACTAATTTCAATGTTGCTGCTCTTCTTCCTATTCTTCTCCATCTCTCAACACCAGACTCTTGTGCAAGCCCAAAGTACTCCTGATTCTTCTGGTTAATCCCTATGCTTTTTTCTGTCTCTCATCCACTTTGTGGGAATGTTGGAAAATGTTTTACTGGAAAAGTCTCCCTATGAACTTTAATGTCAGAAGAATGAGAATCAGAGTCCCCTTTTCTTGTTGGCTCATTTTTTGTTGAATAATTTTTTTTTTATTTCTTCCTTAGTCTGTTCTGCATCAAAAATGTATTTGATCCTCCAGGAAAAAATACTCTGATGACAGCCGGATACAACAGCTTGAATCTTACACCTGCTTCTTGACATTCCCTGATTGCTGGGATAAATTTGCTTCTCTTCTACCTGGTGTACAGTGAATAAGTATTTTTTACAAACATTCTGCTGTCTTCAATTTTAATACTTTGCTCTTCTGCCACCATTACTCCATTACATTACACCATAACTCTTTCTGCTGGTATGATTACATCTTTACTAATGTAGGTCTTGGCTGCTTTTTCATGGCCAGGTTTGGATGAGACAATCAATATGCCCTTTCAGTTAATAAATTCTGCTATGGAATAACAGTCCAGTTGCTTGTTTTGTGCTTTCATAAAATTGATACAGTCTGTTCCTTCAAGGTTTTTCTGATACAGCAGAAAATCTTAGGTTTTCTCTGTGTGCTCTGTCTTCTAACTCTACTATTTTTTGAAACAGCTCTCATTGAGAAGCTACATACTCAGCCAGCTTTTTTTTTTCATTTCATCTGATTTTTTTCAGTTTGATCAGTTCATCTAGATAGCTAGTTAAAGCTTTTTCTATTTTTTCCAGCTTTTTGTTATTTGAGTGGATATATTTCTTCAATATTTAATTTATTTTTTATCACTTCTGAGTACATTTAATTTATTTTTTCCTCTAAATTACTAGAATCCATGTCTTGAACCAAATCTGAAGCATGAACTGCTTTTTTGCTGAACAGCTGTGGAATACTTCCCAGATAGAATTTTTCTCTTCACCTTTTCTGGTTGATTTTTTTTTCATGTTTTTCTATCCATACCATACTTAGATTCCTTCTCTTTTCAAAATTCTCTGTTATGGTTTTATTTAGCAACAAATAATCCTTTTTTTCCATGACAATTTCTTTTGTTAACCCTTTGTTCTACTAACATAAATGATTTTGTTTTCTAAATGACTATAAACTCTGCCTGCATCAATTCCAGTATATAGGTTGTATATCATCAGAAAGCAAGTCATTGATCTGTATATTTTAGGATGGCTTGCAAGTTCACTCTTAAGGAGGAGTATTGTTTTTCCTGTAGTTAACCAGGTTGGTGTCCATTTGGGATACACGTATAAATAATTCTTCGTTAGCAAAGTCGCAGGAACACAACGGCTTCTGTAATTCAGCGTAAAAAAGTCACCACATTTAGGAATCCACTTTTTCAGAAAGAACAATAGCTCCACACGAAATAAACAGGGAACGTTCTTTATTTAACGATCAGTGAGCGCTTTCACCCATAGAGGGCTTCATCAGACTGTACAAAGTAGATTGGTTGAAACAGTCCTTAAATACTTGCTTCAATTAATCAATTAAAATCAGTTAAAAAATTTTTTACATAAAATCAAAACTTTTAAAACTGGTAATGCAAAAAACAGGAAATCAGCTCAATCAATACTACTCTTATTTTAAGAAATAGTAAGTATTATCATAAAACATTTAACTAAAGCTGTTCTATGAATTAATGTTGTATGACTGTGTATTTATTTCATTTAGAGATATTCCCATTGCAGTAACCACTAATTTCCACCAGATGGTGGTAAGCCACAAATCACATAATTAATCAAATATGCTTAACTTAATAAAAAGACTTTAGTCATAAAGATATTTATGCATGTATCAACTATGGATGTATTGTAAACTTAAAAACATCTTGAAATTCATTAAAGCTTGATCCTAGATATACAAGCATTAAAATATACATAGTTGTATGTATTAACAATTGCCATAATTCCTAGTCATGTTGCTTTTTGTAATAATTAAAAAGCCTATTGTTCATGGCAGTATATTTTTCATAACAATGATGACAGTGAAAATTTTATATACATAAGTAACTGTGATCAATGCATTCATTTAAATGTTTTACCTAATCTCCTTTTTTTTAAGGAAGGGATAGATGTTAATTTTGTCATTCAAGCCAGGGGGATGATCCGCTTTACAACGAATAATCCATCTATATACTTTATAGTCTTTTTATTAAGTTAAGCATATTTGATTAATTATGTGATTTGTGGCTTACCACCATCTGGTGGAAATTAGTGGTTACTGCAATGGGAATATCTCTAAATGAAATAAATACACAGTCATACAACATTAATTCATAGAACAGCTTTAGTTAAATGTTTTATGATAATACTTACTATTTCTTAAAATAAGAGTAGTATTGATTGAGCTGATTTCCTGTTTTTTGCATTACCAGTTTTAAAAGTTTTGATTTTATGTAAAAAATTTTTTAACTGATTTTAATTGATTAATTGAAGCAAGTATTTAAGGACTGTTTCAACCAATCTACTTTGTACAGTCTGATGAAGCCCTCTATGGGTGAAAGCGCTCACTGATCGTTAAATAAAGAACGTTCCCTGTTTATTTCGTGTGGAGCTATTGTTCTTTCTGAAAAAGTGGATTCCTAAATGTGGTGACTTTTTTACGCTGAATTACAGAAGCCGTTGTGTTCCTGCGACTTTGCTAACGATTTACTACATTTATACACAGCAGGAACACTTATTCTCTGGTTTGGGGTGCTGTTGCTACTTGATAAATAATTCTTACTGAGGGCTAAACATTTGTGTTAAAATATTAACACTTTTATTCAAAAGTTAGGTACTGTGTCTGGGCCTTAGGTTTTCCATTTAGGAGCTTTTCTTAATTTTGTATCTATTTCTCTTGTCATTACTTTGTCCCATTTCATACTGCCTACATTAGAACTCCTTACATTTTTTTTAATTTTTCCATCTAATCAGTATCTTTATGTTCCACAGGGTCTTTATAAATATTTCTTTAAAATGTGTCTATTTCTTCTTTTTTTAGTGGTGTTTTTATTCCTTTTGCTTTGTTTGCCAGTTCTCTATAAACTTTTTTTTTGGGTCATCAATAAATTGCTTTTTCCTTTATATTTATCTGCACATCTTCTAAGTGTTCTGCCTGTGCTGAAATTTTTATTTTATTATTTGCAATAGTGTATGATTAATCTTGGTCTATTTGGATACTGTGCATTGCTTTACCACACCTATATTTCTATGTATTTTTGATGATCTGCTCCCTCATCTATATTTTTCTAATAGTGATACTTCCTGCATAAAGTGCTTTATACTTTTCTCTGTTTGATGCTTCCCATGGTGGCATTTTATTTCTTCCCTTCCTTTTCCTTATTGTTGTATGCTTTTTGTGGTAAGACTTAAATGTTATTAATATAGTTGCACAGTAATATATCCTATTTATTTCTGTTATATTACAAGAAGTTCTCTTAATAGTCATAATTACTGTGTTCATCTGTTTTACTAAACTTCTAACATTTTGGGTCTTATTTACTTTCTGTAATCTTTTTCTTTCATCAATCTTAATATGTCTATCTATCTCTATTTAAGCAGTTCATCCCTTAGATTATTTTCAACTAGACTGAGAGAATCTTCTTTGCTCTCCATTTCCTGCTGGGTATTCTACAGAAAGCTCTAGAACATCTTCCTGTGAGATATTCTCTTAAGATACACCCTGCTTCATCTGCTTTTCCTTCATATTGGAATTTATTGGCCAATCACTCCAAAACATTGCCTACATCAGAGTTGCCACAGTTTTCTGCTCCTTCCCTTGCTGTGCAACTTCAACTGAACTTTTGTACCAGTCTCCTACAGAAGGCTGCAGAGAATCACCAAGTGGGCAGTCTTCAGATGATTCCTGCTCCACCTGTTTCCTTAATCTGGGCACTCATTGTTCCATCATACTGTGACATTACCTGTTGTATTTTCTACATTAGATCCTTCACTTTGCGGATAATCCATAACTTCACTTTTTATTTATTTAACTTCTTCCTTACTAATTATCTTTTCTACTTCCCCCCTTTGTTTCCTTATTTTTGTATTAAAACAGAGAGTGAGAAGGTCACACAAAAAAAACAATCAGTAAAAACTAAATGAAATCTCCAGCCAAGCTAGAACATTCACTGAGTGACCTCTCAAACCTCCTGTATCAGAGACACATGGGATATATACAAATGACCCTTATGAACATCAGGTGTTTCGGTTATATGGCAATTCTGAATGCCCATGACTTATTTCTGTTTAAGTTGTTTCAATGGACAATTTCAGGCCAATAAAGCCAAATCCCACTAGCTGTGGATATCCATATTTCGGCCTTGTTATGACCTCATCAGCACAGCACAGGCATAGTGTTTGACTAAGCATAAGAAACACAGGGCTGTTATACCCAGCTGATGCCCATTACCATTAGGGTGACTGCAAAATATCCCAACTACCAAACTAAAATAAAGAGTGAAAAGGTCACACAAAAAAAAAACAATCAGTAAAAACTAAATGAAAACTCCAGCCAAGCTAGAACTTGCACTGAGTGACCTCTCTTTCTATTTACTACTTGATTTGAAGCTATATACTAGAAAATTAAATTTGTGTTTGTTCTTTAATTCAAATCGGGAAAATGTAGACTGTGTTAAAAGCTATTTGAAAAAAAACTAGTATTTATAGTAAAGTATAGTAAAATCCACCTATGCATAATCTTGTACATTGTTTTCAAAAAAACTTGTGAGGTGGATTTTAGGCAAATGTTGAAGGAAGAGGCTCATATGGATGATGACAATATGACTGCTAGTGAAAGGGCATGCTTATTTGATATGGTCACTGATAAACAAATTTGTGTAATGAAACCTGATAAGGGAAATAGGATGATAATCATGGACAAAATAGACTATAGTAACAGTATGAATGTTATTTTAGTGGATGGTACTTATATAGAAGTTTCACAAAATGAAATTAACATTGCCTTTAAAAGGATAGACATCACACTGGATGACATGATTTATCAGGGTCAAATTAACCTGGATAAGTATAATTACATCAAAAATGAATACCCAGTGATTGCAAGTATCTTTGGGATCCCAAAAGTCCATAAGGATCTGAATCAACCCCCATTTATACCTATAGTGGACGGAAAAAGATCCAGGACCCACTTTATGGCAAAGTTAGTAGACTTTTATTTAAAAGGGGGTGGAAGAACTTAAGTATGTATGTAAAGATTTGTGGGATTTTCTGAAGGATTTAAACAAAGTAGCAGTTTTTGAAGGCATGATTTTTGTTACTACAGATGTTAAAATTTTTTCAGTTATACCCAATAAGGAAGGTTTAGAATAGCTTGAAGCACAGCTTTGTATGACTAAGAAATACACATAGGTTCATATTAATTTGATAATTGCTCTCATGGAAGTCATTCTTCACAATAATTACATTTTTTTGAGGGGCAATACTTCAAGCAGGTGGTAGGTATAGCTATGGGGGCCGCTTGTGCCCCCATGTATGCAAATTACATTATGTCTTTTTGGGAAACTGAATACATATTTAAAATTAGATTTGTGAAAAATATAAAATACTACACAATGTTTTTGGATGACTTTTTTTTAGTTTGTGCGGGGTCTTCAGAGCTCTTGGATGAATTTCTGAATTATATTAATAATAGTACCACCTTCTTAGAATTTACTCACACTTTATATAAGGAGAGAATATATTATTTGGATGTAGAAATTAGTATAGATGAAGAAAAGTAGAAACTTAGATCAAGGATCTATAGAAAACCAACTTTCTCAAACTCTTATTTGGATTACAGTAGTTGCCACACTTCATACCAAAAAATATCAGTGGTAAAAGGGCAGCTGTTAAGAGCAGCCAGGATGGTAACAGATGATGATGACTTTATAGCTGAAATCAATTTTATTATGGACATGTTTAGGAGAAGGGGTTACCCTGAACACCTACTGCAGAAAATAAATATGGAAGTTCAAACAAAAAGAGATAGTGGGATTTTCAGGTCCATCTTAAGTCAACAGTTCACATCTTGTGATGGTGAATATGTAATAGGTGTTATTGATGAAGGGGCAACGAATAGAGGAGAAAAAGAAAAAGACCTTCTCCTTTGTTATGACATTCAATAAAGACAGTTTAGCTGTAGTAGAAATTGTCAATAAAAACTGGTCCATTCTTAATTTGGATTATACGACTGTAGAAAAATTAGGCACTAAGCCATTTATTGTGTTTAAACAGGATAGATCTTTTAAAAATCTACTTGAAAATAATAGGGTAGGAAAAGAACATAATAATAGGCCCTTTGAAAACTTTAAATGTGGGATGTGTAGGCAGCGCCCCAATGTTATTGAAACAGGGGTAAAATTTAGACTGTGTGCCTATAAGGTTAACATACATGGTCATTTCACTTGTCAGTCTAAAAGTGTTGTTTATGCTGCAAAATGCCTGCAATGTCCAGCATTTTATATAGGAAAAACCTGTAGAAAGTTCAGAGAAAGAATGTATGACCATCTAAATGATATAAAAAATGGTAGAAGTACAAATGCACTATCTAAACATATACTAGAACACAATGAACATGTATTTGTTTTTTTTTTTTGTTCTGCAGCAGATAGTTTTAGACAGTCAAGGGAGGGTGTTACCAGAACATGTAGAATTGTGTGAATTAAGATGGCAATTAAAGCTAAATGCATCTGAGTACCCTGGCCTGAATGAATATAATAGTATATATTGTTTACTAAAGCTCAAGCACATTGAGGGTTAATGTTTTTTAATTGTTTTATTGTTTTTTTAACTTTGATTGGTTGAGTATGTGTTTGAATAATATTTAAATCTGATCTATACAGATGTTTTTTGTTCTGAAGAAGTCCCATGTAATGTTATGGGGATGAAAGCGCTTAACGTTTATTGTGGTCGTATCCAATAAAGAGAACTGTTTCCTTTTGAGGTCCTGTCCTTGGCTAACCCTGTTGTAGGAATGTTTCTGTGTCCTGAGGATTCAACACTGCCATTTTTCCAGTCCTGGCACCAGTGGTACAACAGGATTAAGCACTATTGTATACCAGGACTTGTGCACCCAGCTGTCTATTTTATTTTTAAAATACTTCTCTCCATGATATATAAAATACAATCTATATATCACTGTTGTTTTGGTGAAATTTTGTGAAATCAGGGTCCAGCGTGTAAAGGTACTCACCAAGACATGAGGATAAATTCAGTACCAGCAATATTATATTCCTAATGGTATGTGAACAACCTTGTAGTCACATAATCTGGCTGCTTCATGGACTAGTTATTCAGTTTCATATTCAGTGGTGTCTCCATATGCTCTGTTGGTTCTCAGAAACAGAGATACCATCAGACTGCCAAGGTTGACTGCTGTTCAAACATATGGTTGTTTGAAGTTTGCCACCTATGATATCTGATGATATATACCCCCCGTCCTTGCCTCTCACCATCCTCTTGCATCATATTATATTCCTCTAAGGGTCCTTTCTGGGCTCACCATAAAAAACTAATTGTTATTCTCATGAAATTATACAGCCTTATCAAGAATTTCAGTGACTTATACAGCTGACTTCTAACTATTGGCTTGATATGTTTGCCATCACTGAGATCTAACTTAAGCAGTGTATTGCTGATTAAGAAATCATATTTAGTGACCATTGGTTTCTTAAGTAGGACAGTCTTGTAAAAGAATGGGGATAGGATACTCATTTACCTCATGCTATTCCTTGCAACATTCTTCCATTTTGGACATCAGATACTAGTCTTGATAGCAGGACTCTCACATTAGTTAGGATTGTTACTATAAGATGGATGGTCATTTATTTTCTCTTCTCATTTCTGGCTAAAAATATTCATTCTTTGTCTTGTGCTTTGTTAGAAGTCTATCACCTAGACGAGGGAAAATTTCTGTTCCCTATAGCTTGAGATGATCTGTGATGGCTGCCATATATTTGGTGAACATCCTGGGGGCAGTGGTGACTCCAAATGGGAGGGTTCTGACCAGGTAATGATTGATCCCCACACTGAAGCAAAGGAAACCTGGAAATGTTGGCTATCTTTATGTGCAACTAGTATCCTGAAGGTCAAGAAATTATATCAAATCACCCTTCTCTAAATGGAAAAGAACTGACTGCATCCTTATCATCCAGAATGTCATCTTTTTCACATATATATTTAGGGTGCATATATCTAGAATGGCTCTGTGATCCTTTTTCTTCTTGGGACCCAAAAAGAATCCTGAATAGACTATGGGTCCTGTTTGGTATGGTGGGGCCTCTTGGATGAGTCTTTCTGCCAAATATTCTTTACCTCTAATTTATTATTTTTATTTTTTATTTATTCTTTGTTGATTGTGTTAGTCCCACTAGGCTATTGACCTCTTTTCAGGGAGATCCAAGATGCTATTTATACTAATAGGGGAAATTTGTCCAGGACATCAGGGAACTTCCCCTACTCATTGTTGTTGTGAGTAGGACTCATTTTGCATGAACAATTCCTGTTTTCATTCCAGGCACAAAGGTGGCCCAGAGAAACAGGGAGACAGATGGGGAGAGAAGGAGATAATGGAGTGGTGCGAGAAATGTAGGAGAAATTCAATATAGAGACCACAGAATGCATGCAGGATTCTGAGGAGATGTTTGAAAAATCTGTTTGATGGAGATGAGTCAGCAAATGATGGATGTATATGTACAACCCTCCAGTTGGGAGGGTTGTGGGATGATTTGCTTAAAGAAATGGCGATGCAGAGGCAGCCAGAAAATGAAGGTGACATTTCCTGGGGAGACATTATGGAGAATATATAAAAAGAGGATGCAGAGACAATCCTGAAGAAAAGTGGTAAGATGGAAATGAATACATGTGCAGAGAAAGTAAAAGAAGAAAAGAGGGAGCAGAAGAGAAAAAGGCAGAAGAAAATCAAAAACAGAAGTGTGTGGTAAGGATTCAAAGTAAAGAAAAAAAAGAAATGAACAGGTATGAAAAGTAGGACAATTTAATAGCTCCTTCGGGTGCAAAAGCACACGAGGTTAAAGCATTTATTCTTAATAACAAAGAAACATTTTGTGATATTATATCTGAGACTGTTTTTTTTTCCAATGGAAAGTATTTTTGTAGACTATGACAAAAAGAAAGACAGGAATCCAGGAATCTTTATGTGATAAAAGCATTTAACAGGTACAATTTCAAACAGAGGTGGAAAGAGAGACTTTGAAATGACATCTGAAAACTTTATGTAAGGAAGTACTGGACATTGCAAACATTTAGGATAAAAGGGGGTTTGTGAACTGGCAGATGGGATTGTAATATTGTATTAAAAATAGAGAGAAAAATTATATATACCAAGCATGATAAATGTGATGGGAACAGGGGAGTTATAAAATATCTGGGACAACCCAAAACATGTTTTGTGTGTGTGGAAAAGAAAGGCATTTGATAAGTAACTGGGATAAAAAAAATTATATTTGTGGGGAAATGGGTCTTGATGCAAAAAAGGGGAATTGAAATGTTAGCAGACTAGATTGCAAAATTGAAAATAAGAGTAAGGAAAAAGAAAAAGGAAGCCAGGAAAAAGAACAAAGAGAAGTATTTTTAGAAGTAGTAGGAACAGAAGAAAAATTAGATGAGAAAAAATCATAAAGAGGACATTGACAATGGCTCTAAAGTAAGTGATAAAGAATATATAAACTGGGAGATAGTAAAAAAAAACAAAACCAAGATAACCTAGGAAGGCAAAGCAATAAAGCTCTTGGACAGCGCACTCAATAACACACAAAGTTTATTAAGACAAAACAATAAAATTACTACATTAACGTCAGCATTACTTTTTCGTTTAAAAACTTCCTCAGATGTGAGCTGGTAAAGTTAAAGTCCATCTTTATACATTTGTTTCATATTAATTAACCTATCACAGTCATGTGTTCTGGACCAATTAATTCATAATTTATTTCTTAAAAAAAAAACAGATAACATCTCACTGCGCCTTTTAACAGAACACATATCACATTTATGTATACTGAAAGCATGCTCCATGTATAAGTGTGGGTTGTTTCGAGATAGTAAAAAAATTATTTTAAGTGTAAAAGACAGAAAAAAAGAAAATTTAAAGGGACAAGTACAAAAGAACAAAAAAAGGAAATTGTTGAAAAAGAATATATACAGCTAATGGTTGGGGATTGGTGTAATGGTTAAGGTGTTTGACTTACTGACACAAGGTACTGTGTTTGATTCCCACCTTTGGGAGGGAAATTGTCTAGGTTTAGAATGGCTCATCAAGGCAACTAGATTAGTAATTAGCTAGAAATTTATGAAACTATGGATCTAAGGAAAATGAAATTTTACAGTGCTTTCTGTAAATGTGAATAGTATTAAAATATAGTAAGAAAAATATGGATTTTGGAGTGGTGTAATACCTGTGATATGGATATAATTATATTAGAAGACAGAAGATTGTTAAATGAAGAAAGATTACAAACAGAGAAATAATGGGGAGGAACGATGATCTGGAATTTGGGAAATGAGAGATATTCTTGAATAGCTGCATTTTGTAGAAATACAGTTAAGATATTAGATATAACTTTAACAAAAATGGGAAGATTAACCAGTGTAGATTTAAAATAGAAAGAAAAATCATATAGAGTGATAACATTATATGTTTATACTAACTGTAAAGAAAGGGAAAGCTTACTTCATCAGATTTTAGACTTTGTAGTGATAAATATAAATATTAATATAGCAAGAGAGTTTAATTGTGATTTAAGAGGAAAGTGTAAAAAGAAAGGAAATTATATAAGAAATTTTTTAGATCTTATAAGATGTGGTAACTTAGAACTTTGGGAAAATTTCATGGACTTACAAAAGGACAAAAGGGGTATGCATAGAACTGAAATAGATTATTTTATAGTATCAGAATGTTTAATTATAGGAGTAGGTAAGGTAGCTGAAACAGGATTTTCTGTTAATCCTGCAAAATGGCTAGAGATAAAGGAAAACAAGGAATATACAAATAAAATATACAAAGGAATAAAAGGGATAAATGAGGAATCATGGAATAAAGGAAGAAAGAAAGAAAGAGATTAGTAGTACAGTTATGGAAAGATCATATTACTGTTAGAACTTTTTATAAAAAATTGGTCTAAACAGTGGACGATTTTTATGGAAAAGTGTATATATATATATATATATATATATATATTTACAGTGGAAATATGATGTGAGAAAAGTAGAGAAAGGAAATATAAAAGAACATATAACAATGCATTGGAAGATTTAGAACATGTTGATAAAAAGTACTTTGACAAAAAAATTCTATGAAAGAAATCAAGAAAAAATACAAGAATTGTTATATAGGCAAAGATTTTTTACAAGGAAAAAAGAAGTATTGAGTTACTTAAGCAGATTAGTAAAAGGGGGTGGTAGTGTAATGAGAGAAATAAAAAAATATAAAAGGAGAAATAAAAAGAACGCAAGATAAGATTATGAATAATACAGTACAATATGTACAAGAAATGCTTAAAGAAAAAAGAAAGTAGTGAAAAAACATGGAAGGTAAAAGAAAGGTTAATAGAAAAAGAGAATAAGGAATTGCAAAGGAGATATCTTTATATGAGCTAAAATATTAGAACAAGTAAATATATGTTTGGCTGCAGGATTAGATGGGATTGGATAGGAAATGTATAAAAATGTAAGGGATTGGCAAAAAAAAAGTATATGTTCAAAGATTTGACTGAATAGTTAAATAAAAGTTTTATGTATAAAGAATTATGTAGTGGAATACTTAAATTCATATGGAAGGAGGATAGAAGACAAAAAACTGGAGACCAATACTATTGTATAATAATGATTATAAGAGCTTTATAAAAATGATAGAAAAAATTTAAACTAAAATGGAAAATATTATGGAAAATGGTATATATATATATATATATATATATATATATATATATATATATATATATATATATATATTATAAAGGAGAAAGGTTGTAAAGAATTATTAATGATAATTAGAGAAATTGTGGATGACATTATGAATAGAAAAGAAGAAGGGGAAATTATTGTAAGAGACCTTAATAAGACATTTGATACAACTGAATATGAAATTTTATGAGTAATAATGACCAAATTTAATATAAGTGAGAATGTTAGGAAATTATGTATGTCAGTGTATAGTAATAATAAAATAAAAATACTTGTAAATGGCTGGTTAAGCCAAGGGATCCATATAAAGAGTAGTGTGAGACAGGTATTACCAATGAGTTGCATACTCTTTGCATTACTTATGAATGTGACAAAATGTGAAATAAATTACAAAATTAAGGGGACTGCATATGTAACACCTGAAGAGTTAGGAATTCCAGTCATGTTAACATATGCAGATGACATTATAATAATTGCAAAAAAGAAAATTTGGATAAAAGAAGTAATCATTTGCACAAATGAATGTCTATATGTGATAGAGATGGCTTTAAATAAAGAGAAAATGAAAGGTTTAGGTGATATAGTAAAGTTAGGGGTATATATTTTACAATGACATTTTTGTATTAGGTATCAAATTTGAGAATAAAGATGCAAGTAGAATTCAATGAAAAACAAAAACAATAGAAAAAATAAAACAAACCTGTCTTTTCTGGAGAACATATAAATTATCATCCAGAAAAAAGGCTTACTTGATAAATTCAGTACTGATGGGAAAATAGAACACTTAACAAGTGTATTTATGTTGCCAATAGTATTTGAAAAGGAATTATTGCACATGCTTTTTTTTTCATTTATATGGGGTTCTAAATTAAACCCAGTAAAATTAGGAGTTTTGTATGTAAAGAAAGAGGTGGTTTAAGGTTAATTAACCTTGTGATATATGCCCCTTCATTAAATTTGTACAAAGTGTTAAAATGGATAAATGAAAGATATGAGAGATAAGTAGTAAAACTGTATACATCTAAGTATGATAATTTTTGAAGTATGATGAAAAAGAGTAAAAGAGAAAAGGAGCATATAAATGAAAACATAAAATATTACCAATAAAGAATATTTTTGTGGAAAATAAAAATTTTGATATAGGAAAAGAAAGAAAAGTATGGTATAAGAATGCAACGATAAAACATTATAATATAAAAACAGATGAAAAAATGAAAGCTATGAAAATAAGAAGCAAATGGTATAATCAGAAAGTAGAATACCAAGATTTTTTGTGGAGACTGATAATAGATAAATTATCAGTAAAAGGAAATATGCCATAAAAAAAGAAAAGTGATAGACTATGTTTAGATTGTCAAGAAGAAGAAACTACTGAACATGTATTTTTTGAAATGTAAATGAGTAAACAAGTTATGGGGAAAAGTATGTAAGATTTTTTTCCAAAGATATAAAAGAAGTGAGTAAAATAAACATGGATATGATTAAATATGTATATTATAAGGATAAAAGTAAAGTATATATTAAAAGAATACATAAAAAGTTGTTTTATTTCATGTGGGTTATATGAATTGAAAGAATAAATGAAATTATGTTTAATGGTGAATGGATTTTAGCAACAATATTAAGTAAAGTCAGATAGTGGTTATGGAAAAAAGAATGGAGGTCTAATAAAGATGAAATTTTGGTATGACTGCAAGGAAAATTATGAATATGTATAATTATATTTGTATATCTATATATTTGCACATTTGTAAATATTTGTAAATTAGTAAATAAGTTGTAAATAAGAGTTATTTTATGTATATAAATAAAGGACCTCTACTTATTTCAGTAGATGCCATAGGATCTTTTGCATCCATTGCATCAGTTTAACATTTCATCTGAAGGAAGGTACACTCAGGAGTGTGGTTCTCCCCTTATGCTGCACTGTAGTGTCATTACTGGAATTAATTCAAGTGACTGAGGTGGAAATCTGGCTGTCATCTTCTGCTGGGATAGAATGCTAGAAAGGGGCACAGAGGTGGGTCTTGGAAAACACAGGAATAGGATGCTGTACCTTTGGGATACCATCTTTCGGATACACTTGCCTTGTGCAATGGCCTGCCCTGCATGAAATGCAAGGAGATTCAACCACTGACTATCTCCAGAGTGAGACAGCCAAGTATATCTTCAGATGATGTCCTGTTAATCCCCAGAGGAGGGGGAATTAAATCAAAGGCTCAAAGGGCCACCTCTGCTTCTAGGTGGTGTTCATTTTGGAAGCCCTGCAATAACACTCATTTCTATCAGAATGCTGGTCAAATGTGAGGAGTTAGCCTTTCTTAAACCACAAATTTCAAGTGTTCTGCTTTTTTAATCATCTTTATTGAATTATCAGTTATGACATAGGCAGTCATACACTTATATAAATGAAAACAAACCATATTGACATATTCTCAGTTACAAACATTATGCATCATATATAATATTCTATACAGTCATTTTCAATCCAGCATTATGTTCCCCTAAACTTCATTCCTCCTCAAAAACACTAGAGTTCCCATTTTTCCATGAAATTTGTGCCTTCCCTTTTCTAAAGATCCCAGCTCCACTTCTTTTATCTCTATTACTATATTCACTACTTATTATACAGTTGGTGTAGACTTTAATTGGCTTTTTCTAGTAATTGATTTTTTGGCACCACCACCAAAATTAAATTTAGCAAGGCCTTACTACATCTAGGCAATTCAGATCCTCTTTCCCAGCTCAAAAATAATTTCCTTAGTAATACCAAGTCACCCAGTATTTCTTACAAAGTAGTCTGTAGCAAATGTTTAATCCGTGCCAAGTCATAACACTCCCAAACAATATATTCCCAATTATCTCTTTCTTCCCCATCATACCTCCAACATTTCCAGTCTGCCTGAGGAAAAATTCTTTGGTGTCTGCTTGGGGTATAAAAATACCTACGCAAATACTTTCAAACAAAGATCCTAAATCGTCTAGACTTTGCTGATATTTGGAAATGATACATATATCCTCCAATTGTTTCTTTGCAAATTGCTTATCAAATCTCTCTTTCCAATCCTTTCTAAACTCCTCTTATTGATTCCTATAGTTATCATTCAATTTTTAAATGCCCTAATTATAACTTTTTAACAGCAGCTTCTGTGTTAGATTTAATAACTCTACTAGTCCTGGTCTTTCACTTAGTATTCCCCTATCCATTTCTCTCTGCCTACTCTGATATCAAACCTAGATAGGGAAGGTAGTTTCTAGTTTGCAGTCCAAATGTATTCTTGGCCTCTTCCCGTTCCATTACCTTTCACTCTGTAATTATTTGTTCCCAATACCTTGGTTCTTATACCAGTTTTTCTAGTAAATATATGTCAACTCTTGCAAGTTTTCTGTACCCCTAATTGCAGTCATCACTATATACAGAATCTCATTTCTCCATTCCCAGCTTGGCTTAGTTCATAGAATATTTTCTGCTACTTTATGAATATAACATTCTGTATGGATATTGTTATTATCCTTTAGGATCTGCAGCCGAAATCCAGCTCCCTCCTTATTTTGTGAGCTCTCTCTTTGTAATCATCAGCCCTTTCTTTTTTGAATTATAGAATTTTGCTTGTGCTATGTATAGGAGACTTAACTGTGTAGCTCTAACATATCCATTCAAATCAGGTGATCTTAATCCACCTTGTTCTATTGGAAGAATCAACTCATCCCACTTGACTCTTGCCCTCTTATGCTACCAGATAAAATCTTTTAACTCTTTATTAATTGCCATCCACAACTTCTCTACTGGCTGATAAAAATATGCTTGACCTGAGTATAAAAATAAAGGGACAAAATATTTTCATTGCTTGTATATTGCTATCTATATCCACAAACAAGTGCTCTTCAGTTTTTGTATTCATCTTTTGTTTAGTCTCCTCCCACATATCCTTAGCTGCCATAACAAAATCCTTTTTAACTCATACTCCTAAATATTTAATTGTATCATGCCCTTGTAAATATGGGTATTGATGAACCAATTTGAGTGTGGGTACAAAGTTTCATCTTCATTGATTTTCCAAAAGGCTTGAAGCTCAGAATGTTCCACAATACTGAGATGTCCTTTTCTGAATTTATCAGGTAGAAAATAAAATCATCTGCAGTTAAAACCAGCTTTTCTTGATTATCATATCAATTATATCCTTGAATCCCAGAGTCTGTCATTTTCTTTGCCAATGGTTCTAAATATCACACAAATAACAAAGGGAAAAGAGGACAACCCTGCCTAGTTCCCCTGTTCAGACAAAACTTATCAGAGAGGAATCCCACTCCTACTTTAATTTTTGCCTCTGATCCCTCATATATCCCTTTAATTAACATTATTATTGTGTCAGGGAATGCAACTGCTTTCACTGCCCTACTCATAAAATCCCAGCTTGCTCTGTCAAATGTTTCCTCTACATCAAGATCCACCAACAACAGTGGTATTTTCTTACATTCTGCTTCCCTCTAGATCATTGTTCTATTAATGTTGTCAGATGTTTGCCTCCCCTCTACAAAACCACACTGATCCTTATCTATCAATTTTGGCAACACCTTTGCCATTCTTTTAGCCTTTATAGACGTGAACACTTTATAATCATAGTTTAGAATTGAAATGAGCTTATATAAAGCCAGATCTGATGGATCTTTACCCTCTTTAGGTATTACAGCTAAAACAGCTTTCTTATAGGATGTTAGTGCTTCCCCTGCTTTTAAACTACTGTAAAACAAAACCTGCCAGATCTTTATCAATTTCTTCCCTCCTAGCTTCCAAACTTCTACAGAAGTACCATCTAATCCTGGAGACTTTCCTGCATATAGGTTTTACATCACCATTTTTATTTCATCTCCTCCTATCCTAGCTGTTAATAATATCTTAATCCCCAGGCTAATCTATTTTCACTATTCCTTTTTACCTTTCTCACCTTTACCTTCTAACCTTACCTACATACTATCTATTGTTTTGCTCATTCATTACTTCAGTTGTACAGTTCTACAGATTATATTATATTATAACTACTGTCTCTAGGCTGTTACTGCAACAGTATTTTTATAGTTCTACTGATTGTATTAGATTTACTGCTGCTTTCTTTTTGATTTTTATTGTACTTCTGATTGTTCTGTACTACAGTGGAGTTTTTCTCCCTGGTTCTTCCATATTTATCAGGACCTTGCATTTGCACTGACTCTTGATGCTGTATATAATTCTATTGCACTAATGTTGCTGTTACTATATTTTTTTTTTGTATTTTTGTGGAGTTTTTTTCTCCCAGGGTCTCCTCTGAAAACAGGCCTCTGGCCCAGTCAGACATATCCGATCAACAAATGTAATAAATAAATAAATTGAGGTTTATCTACCTCAAACTTTGGCATGCTTAATTATTCCATAAATATTTCCATCTTTACTTTTTCTTGATTTCCACATTTCTCTGCTTTATACAGATTTTCATAAAATGTCCAAAATATCGCTAATACCACTATAGGATCTCTATTTAGTTTCCTTGTTATAGTCCCCTTAAGCTTGGAAACAACCCTTTCTACTTTTTGTTGATTAAGTTGTACAGTTATTATCAAAAAACATTTGTTTAACAGCGTTTTTCTAAATCCATGCATATTATCCAGATAGTCCCTTATTTTATCTTTAGCACTCTGCAATTGCACAGCTTCTTCTTCTGTGAGATTCACCTTATTCTACAATACTTTAACCTTTGTCAGTCCCTCTAGATAATTCTTGTTACTTCTTAAACATATCTCTTTTTCTCTTTTATTTTTACACTATTTTAAACTCCATTTTCATTTTAGCATACTCACTAGCGATATCTTATAAAGAAATTTCTGTCTTCCCTAATAACCCCCAAATAATTTCCATTACCCATTCCTTAAATTCCTCTTTTTTTTAAAGATAGATGGGGAAGTGCCAGTATCTCATTTTTAATTCATTACCTTGCATTTTTATCTTAGTTATTAATGATGCATGATCTTTAATAGTTATTGGATGTGTATCAAAACTTTCAATTAAATGCACATGTTCCTGTGAAATATAATTTCTTTTTAGGCTAGCCTAGTTATTGCACCTTGAGGAATAATATGTAAATTATCTTCAAGTTCATACTACTGAATGCACATCTTCTGTACCAAATATTTTCAGAAATTTCTTCAAAAATCTACCCTTTTTTATTATATTTTATTATATTTCCTTATCTTATCTTTCCCAGATACATCCTCACTGTTGCAAATCAAATTCCCATCCCCACCTTATGAGTAATATTCCCTGCTAAAAGCTAATTTTTTTTCCTCCCAGATTTTTTTAAGTTCCATTGTAGCAATTTTAGGTAGAATATAAATACATGCCATTGTAATCATCCCCCATTGCCAGTAGACCTTTAGTACCACAATATGCCATTATTATCTTTTTTCTCTCATCTATCACTATTGGAGCGCCACTAGCAATTCATATAAGTACTCATCTTTTCCTTTGTCCCTGATATTCCACTGCATAACTATCCTGAAATCCTCTCTTTATCAAATTCACATGTTCACTTCTTTCTAAATGTGTCTTCTGTAGCATTGCTATTAGCACTCTGCATTTCTTAATATAGTTCGCCACTGTTTCTTTTTTGTATATACCTGTGAGATCATTCACATTTCAAGATAATATTGAAAGTGTTGCCATTATGTACTGTGATAAGATACCTTGAGACACAGGTGGACAGTAGTCTCTCCTTTGATAATCACATTGCCACAGTGGTCAGGAAATCCTTCTACATGACACACCTGATCACAAAAGGTTTCTCATCCAGAAAAAAAGAGGTTATTGTTCCCCTCTACTCATCAGTCATTAGACCCATTATAGAATACAGCGCCCCTTTTGGTATGTACCTCACAAGACATCTACAACAACTGGAGAGGCCACAGAAATACCTCACAAAGAGGATTACTGGCCTCAAACAGATACCCTATGCAGACCATCTCAAAAAACTCCAACTTTACTCCATCGTATATCACCTACTCAGAGGCGATCTC
Organism: Protopterus annectens; assembly: GCF_019279795.1. NCBI lineage: Eukaryota > Metazoa > Chordata > Ceratodontiformes > Protopteridae > Protopterus > Protopterus annectens. The sequence continues at coordinate 696,163,979 of NC_056747.1, read as the reverse complement.
TGCCTAACATACAAAGCTATGGGGTCTATATTACCAAAGCGAAAAACCCTATTCCCAAACACCTAAATGTCGACACCTATATGACAAACCATGAAAATTTCCAATGCACTAAACCGTGAAAAAAAAATATCGAACTGTTATAGTCAGCCAATCCCACTACCCGCTACATACTACCTACCCAAAGAAAATAAATAAACCACACACATACACTAACCAAACCCTACTTCTAACCTAAGGAATAGCACCAAAACCCTACCTCTAACCCTACACTAAACCCAACATACACAACTAACTATGCACTATCCTTAACCCTTCCCTAATCCTAAGGTCCGTAACTACCGCACACGTCCCCTACACACATACACCCAAACAAAATAAATAATCCACATACATACATTTAACAAAGCCCTACCTCCAACACTACACTAAACCCCACACATACAACTATCTATGCACTATCCTTAACCCCTCCCTAACCCTAAGGTCCGTAACTACCACACACTTACCCTACAGACATACACCCAAACAAAATAAACAATACACATACATACACTTAAAATAACCCTACTTCAAACACTACACTAAACCTTACATACATTACCTATCTATACACTTACCTTAACCCAAATCCTAACACTAAAGTCTTATCTATCGCACACTTACCTTACGGAGCTATACCACAGATGGGCCAACCAAAACAAATCGACATTTCAGAATTTGCGGCTTTGTATGTTCAGGATTTCCATACTTCGTGCAATACATGTCAACGTCTTCGTATTCGCTCATATGATTTTTTGCATTTATAATACAGACCCAGAGCTATGTCAAACCCAGAAATGTTGGACATGCTCCTCTTAAAGAAATCCCAATCCCTCCGAACTACACGCTGTAGGGACCTAAACCTTGTCACCACAATAAACAGAACATGCTGGAGGGATAGATTCCTGCCCCAGAGACTTTCCATACTCTGGAACAGTCTACCTATCTATGTCAAACAGAGCTCCTCATTAGCACTCTTCAAGAAAAATCTTGATGATTGGATGGGAAATAGGAAATTCACCCCGAGGATCACTTCTGTGGCTCTGCTCGACAGGGGCACAGGAAAATAATTTTCTTGGGTGGTGAAAGCCAGGGTACCTTTTTTGGCTAGGCTTATATAGGCCCTAGGGCCAATAGTCTAGTACCTACCTATGAACCTATGATCAGAAGTTATTGTTCACACCTGGAATGTATAACAACTTTTTTATGTCTATTTTCAGCTTTTGTGTTACATGCATGCACTAATGTTTGGCAGGTTGATCTTTTATACAGTTGTTTCTTGTCATGTCAGTTTGAACTTATGTTTCATCTTACAAGACATTTTGTTTTAGTGAAAATCCTCAGGCAAAAAAAAACACACCCTCAGAATACCATCATATCCTATTAACTTAATACAAACACACAAAACTATGTACATCTTCAAATAATGAAGTTAAAACTACCAGTAGGAACATTTGTCCCAGACTGACAGCTATACTCACAGGCTTTAACTGACCTATAATTAAGGTTATGCATACTAAGACACACTATAGAGCCTGTGCTTATACTTACACTAAGTGCTTATTTTCAGAACAATAAAAAGCAGGGCCCCCCTTGTGTTTGACAACTGACTTTTTGTTAGACAAACTTTTGTATTTCCTTCTCAGCCTATTCTGTATCAAAAATTACTTTGATCCTCGAGGAAAAATATTCTGAATATAGCTGAATACAGCAGCTTGAATCTCACACCTGCCTTTTGACATTCCCTTATTGCTGGAATAAATTTGCTCTTTTTCTACCTGGTATACAGTGAGTAATCATTTTCCACAAATATTCTACTGTTTCCATCTTTTAATACTTTGCCTTTCTGCCACAGTTTTGTCAGAATCAAATGTTCCTGTTGGTAGACTTGCATCTTTACTAATATAGGTCTTGACTGCTTTCTCATGGCCAGGTTTGGAGAATACACATAATGTCCACTTTCAGTTAACAACTCCTACCATGGAATACCAGTCTGGTTGCTTATTTGTGCTTTCTTAGAATTAATATGGTCTGTTCTAGTACAGCAGAAAATCTCAGGTTTTCCCTATGTGCTCTGTCCTCTAATTCTACCATTTTTTTAAACAACTCTTCTTGAGCAGTCTCCTACTCATCCAGCTTTTTCTTCATTACAGCCTCAGATTGTTGTAATTTTATTGGCTCATCTGAATATCTGTTTTAAAGCTTCTTCCATTTCTTCAAGTCTTTTGTCATTTGAGTTGATATACACTTGTAGTATTTCATTTATTTTAATCAGGTCTGAACACATTTGATTTATTTTTTCCTCTAAATTACTGGAACTCATGTCTTGCACCTAAGCTGGAACTGCTTTCTGCTGGACAGTTGCAGGATTCTTCTTAGCCAGTGTGTTCTCCTCACCTTTTGTGATTGATTTTCTTTCTGATTCTCTAAATTTCTTCTTTGCTAGCATCCAGGCAGTGCACTTACTTGCCAGTAACTGAAATTTATCCAAAAGACAAATTCACTGTCTCTCTTTTCTAAGTTTCTGTTTTAATACTGGGAGAGCTGAAATTAAACTGTTACTCAGTGTACAGCCATCTTGGAAGTCAAGCATGATTTTGCTTTTGAAAAAAGGTTCTCTGGGAAGCAGAAAACTTTACTCCAACAGCTCTGCATGCCTTCTGTTCCTGCTCAGCTTCTCCTTCACTTTTTGCCCAAAAATGGATGAGCCATCATCTGGGGCATGAACGAAAGAAACACTAAAGTTGTCCATAAAATACCTGAGCCAAGTGTGATAAAAAATAGTAACAATGCCTGAAGCAGCCACATGGCCTGCTCCATTAACTGCATTATGTAGCAGTCACATGGAAAGATAGTAAATATTAGCAAAGATTACAAATTGCACTGTAGATTCCTTTATGGCATCTTTTTAGAATTGCTAAGGTTCTGTCTGCCAAGCCTCACAAAAAGCAAGTCACATGTGTCAAGCAAGCAGTTGATGGCTCATATAGAGAAAATACCTGATGTAACCACATGCCTGCCAAAGAAGTCTAGAACCTGAAACTCCATATCAGTAGAGGGGGCCACTCAACTATCTTCTGAAGGTTCTTTCTTTAGGCCAGAAGCTATAACAATGGAGTCAGCCAGGGGAGCCTTATTCCAACACTTGCAGTCTTTGAGATGCCAAATAAGTTTGTCTGGTCTCCTAGGTATAGGTGCTGCTACATCCAGTTCTTGCCAAGCCCTCTGCACAACCAGTGAAAGCATACAGTTCACAGTGGGAACCACCCAAGATGTAGGCATAATGGAAGAGAAGTATTAATGTTTGTTCCTCTGGCAGAGGTCAGATGACCATTACACTCACTGACACATTAGCTCCAAAATATCCCCAAATGTTGGATCATTGGGAGGATTTGAGGGAAGTCACTTCTGCTAGATCAGTATCCAGGGAGAAATCTGTAGGGGAATCCATGTGTTTTTTTTTTTTTTGCACCTCCTATTCTTGTGGACACTCACAGCAATTCCAGATAGGAAGCTCACAAGATGTATAAATGTGACTTTATATTTAAAAAAATATTATTTTGATGACTTAATAGAATTAAGAATTATTTAGAATAAAATTCTTGGCAACAACTGTGTATCTGGAATACTGAGAGCAATACATCTCAACCTCTTAATGTAAGAAATATGGACAAAGCCAAAGGAAGATGAATTTGAATCAAATACCTTTATCCTATCCCTACAGTGGCTTTCTGCCCCATGATGCTCTCTGGGACTAAAATAATAGAGCTAAGGCATCAAACTGAGGAGCACATTGTGATCAAGCAAACTTCAGTACTGGCTCCATGGAGGATATCTACCAAACCTGATGGTTGATTCTGAAGCATCCCTAAACTCTCAGTGAGCAAAATCAAGCATATTTGCGGCCAAGACAGCCTTGAAGCTGAGAAGGTCAGTGTGTATTCAAGCCAATCAGTTCTCAGTGCTGAGACTGAAATCTGCACTAAGGATGGCTTCAGACAGAAAACTTGAAAGATGAAGCAGTCAGCACTGACAATATCCCTAAAGGCATTGGAGCTGAGGTCATTGTTGACCCAAAAGCACCAAAGTTCTGGTCCAGTGTGACCTTTGGTACTAATAAGCTTAGAACAAATGGCAATGGAAGAAAAGGATGAATGTGTGCCAAAGAAAGAGCTGGATTAAGGTTTGAAGCAGAAACCAACAGCTCTTTTAAATCTGGTGTTAAGAACAGGCCCAGGGAAGGTACAACAGATAAAGAAGCCATATGGGGTCTTTCCTTTGCCACCCTAGATACAGGGAGGGAAGTGAGGACACCCAACTCAATTTGTGTGTTGACAAGTGTCCTCATTATCTTGTCCCAGTCTACCTGTAAGGGGGGACTGTGAAGGAAACATGGAAGAATGTACTGATATTGCTAATGAAGCTCTGGATTGTAAGTATTTAAATCACTCTTTTGCAGGAAAAAAGCTACTGTATCTTTTTCTTCCTTGACTATGATGATCTCTACCTGAGGCACAGCTAAGGAGAAAGACTGAGTATCTCTACTTTCTTGTCCAGTACTAACCTCAGGAGGAATAAAAAACTACACGTAGGTCTTAAAATGCAGGGGTCAATATCTGTTTTCTTGATGGAGTTTCTGTCATCAGAAGCTGGAAGCCAGGAATTCACTCAAGCTGATTTATTTAGACACAAGTAAGTTAGCGCTTTCGTCTGGTGAGCATAACCAGACTTCTTCAGACAATTTCAAACTTCACATTAAACCCCTTTTATACATACTTAAACAAGGTAATTACCTTGACAACCAATAATATTAAACCTATTTATTAATTAATTTACTTAATTATTAGAACAGATAGAAGCAGCTCAGAAAAAAACTAAAAGAACATTAAATAACAATAAAGACACATACAAATTTATATTAGTATTACTTACAAGACATAAATATATGTATAAATGTAACATTTTGCATTTTATCATATCATTGTATATTCATCTATCAAATACTTTTAATTTAAGATTGCTATAAATGGATATAATGTCATTGAGTCCTGGTGGGAAGTAAGCATTTAAAAAGACTTGCCACCAGGTTTCTTTCTCCTCAAGATAAAGTTTCCAAGGTCCCCCCCCAGCCTCACACTTGACTTGTTGAATGACCACAAACTTAAAAATATGTTCAGGGTATGCCTTTAGATGTCTATATAAGGCATTTTTTTCATCTTTTTAATGGATCTCACAAAAATGTTCATAAATATGCTGAGCAAGTTTACACTGCGTTTTGCCAATATAAAAGGCTTGGCATTGAGAACAGATAGCAGCGTAAACTACTGCATGGGTATGACAATTAAATCTCCCCCAATCACAATTTCTTTGTCCCGAACATTAATGGCTGATGTACTCAATATATGCCTACACTGATGGAACATCCCACAAGGTGCCATGTAACCCTGAACCTCAGTACATATAGGTTTTTCTAATAGACATTTTAAATTTCTACCCTTCCTAAATGCAATATTGGGTACATTCCAAATGTGTCAAGCATAGCCTGTTCCCGCATAAGGATGGCCCAGTTCTTTTTAATAATATCCTGCACGATGTAGCTATCACTGGAATATGTACAAATAAAAGGGCACACAACCCCACCAGTATTGTCAGTATTTTTTTTTGTTGTGATTCCCCCCGTGGACTATACCTTCCTCACTATTTCTATTATAATTATTCATACTGGAAGGCAAAAACAATTGGTCATTCTCTGTCATATCCAGACTTTGCAATATAGGGACATAAAAACCATTCCCATGCTTGTTTATGACTTCCTGTTTGATATTATATACCAAGCCTAATGAATATCCTCTGTCTTAAAACATTCTGCTCATGACATCACATTCCATTAAAAAATCATTAAATAATGAAATCATCCGGGCAGCTCTAACAAACTGACGCTTAATTATGCCATGCTTTGCATGCATAGGATGACTACTAGAATAGTGTAGAATACTATTCGAATATGTAGGCTTCCTAAAAATTGTGGATTTTAAATATCCAGCCCCTATCTTTGAAATCAATACATCTGGATAGGGAATCATTTTCTCTTCCACTGTGTGGGTAAATTTTAGGAAGTCTGTACTGTTATTGAGGTATTCCATAAATCTAGGTATATCTTCTAATGGCCCAGTCCATGCCACAAACAGGTCATCAAGGTATCGAACATACAAGGGAATATGTATAAAAAAAGGGAAACCAAACATAAAAATGTTTCTCCCACTGGGCCATTACTATGTTAGCAAATAAGGGTCCTTCAAGTTGTTTAAAGTGATGGCCCTCAAAATAGATATAATTATTTTTTAATACTATCTCCATCAATTGAGTTCAGGGTTACATGGCACCTTGTGGGATGTGCCATCAATGTAGGTACATATTGAAGACATCAGCCATTAATGTTCAGGACAAAGAAATTGTGATTAGTAGTTTACGCTGCTTTCTGTTCTCAATGCCAAGCCTTTTATATTGGCAAAACGCAGCGTAAACTTGCTCAGCGTATTTATGAAAATTTTTATGAGATCCGTCAAAAAGATGAAAAAAATGCCTTATATAGACATATAAAGGCATACCCTGAACATATTTTTTAAGTTTGTGGTCATTCAACAAGTCAAGTGTGAGGCTGGGGGGGACCTTGGAAACTTTATCTTGAGGAGAAAGAAACCTGGTGGCAAGTCTTTTTAAATGCTTTCTTCCCACCAGGACTCAATGACATTATATCCATTTCTAGCAAGCTTAAATTAAAAGTATTTGATAGATGAATATATAATTATATGATAATATGCAAAAAGTGTGTGTATATATATATATATATATATATATATATATATATATATATATATATATATACATATATATATATATATATACATATACATATATTTATGTTTTGTAAGTAATATTAATATAAATTTGTATGTGTCTTTATTATTTAATGTTCTTTTAGGTTTTTTCTGAGCTGCTCCTATCTATTCTAATAATTAAGTCAATTAATTAATAAATAAGTTTAATATTATTTGTTGTCAAGGTAATTACCTTGTTTAAGTATGTATAAAAGGGGTTTAATGTGAAGTTTGAAATTGTCTGAAGAAGTCTGGTGATGCTCACTAGACGAAAGTGCTAACTTACTTGTCTAAATAAATCAGCTTGAGTGAATTCCTGGCTTCCAGCTTTGTGTGTTCTCTTTTGGATTTTTGGCTTGTTTGGTAATTTGTCCTTTCTGAGTTTCTGTCATCAGACTTACTCTTCTCTTTATTGCCCATAGAATTTGTAGAGGAGTCATTACACAATAACCCTTTGAGAGTGAATATATTCTTTCTTTCATGTAATGCTCTAGAACTACATTTGTGACATATCTCACAATTTGCATCTAAATTTTTCTCCCCTCAGATATACAGTGTAAAAGGCATAGGAATCTTGAAGGGGAATTTTGTGTCCACATTTGGTACATTTACAGAAAACTTATGCCTTTTTAGTCCCAGCCCATTAGCTCATTCTACCCAATACAGTGATCATTTGGGAAGGTCAAACCCCTTAGTTCCTTAACCTTGAATTTTCTTCTGTTCCTCCTCTCTCCCTTTCCACTTTACTAAAAAAGAAAAATACTTTATTCAGCTTCTTTTTCTGTATTTGTCTTTCCTCCTCCTGCTCCATTACTTCATCTTTGCTTATTTTGCTACTTGCTGCGGTTTGTTCTCTAAAGTGTTCAATTGCATCCTTTCTGTTACATTTGTTACTGCTTGTTTATAGCCTGTTTAAATTGTAAGTGTTATTCTAAGTCACTTAGTTTTGGTTTAAGCACTTGGGCTTTAGGCTAACCCTTAAATCTCCCTGGCCTTTTCTCTCAGATTCTGAAAAATATGGATGGACAATTTCCTACAGTTTCTCCTGCCAGACTGGTTGATATGGGCATCCTGAGACAGTGTAGCAACTGCTTTATATACACAGATAGCCACCTACTACTACCACCTAGGAACACAATTTACGAGAGATGCAATTACATTAGGAGCCTGGAGTCCAAGCTCTCTCCCTCACAAGCCAGCATATCTGGCACTGAGAAGGTTGTCAACACAATCACTACACCTCAAACACCACCTGCACCTACACAACACACACCCACATATGTGCTTTGTGTGTTCTCTTTTGGATTTTTGGCTTGTTTGGTAATTTGTCCTTTCTGAGTTTCTGTCATCAGACTTACTCTTCTCTTTATTGCCCATAGAATTTGTAGAGGAGTCATTACACAATAACCCTTTGAGAGTGAATATATTCTTTCTTTCATGTAATGCTCTAGAACTACATTTGTGACATATCTCACAATTTGCATCTAAATTTTTCTCCCCTCAGATATACAGTATAAAAGGCATAGGAATCTTGAAGGGGAATTTTGTGTCCACATTTGGTACATTTACAGAAAACTGATGCCTTTTTAGTCCCAGCCCATTAGCTCATTCTACCCAATACAGTGATCATTTGGGAAGGTCAAACCCCTTAGTTCCTTAACCTTGAATTTTCTTCTGTTCCTCCTCTCTCCCTTTCCACTTTACTAAAAAAGAAAAATACTTTATTCAGCTTCTTTTTCTGTATTTGTCTTTCCTCCTCCTGCTCCATTACTTCATCTTTGCTTATTTTGCTACTTGCTGCGGTTTGTTCTCTAAAGTGTTCAATTGCATCCTTTCTGTTACATTTGTTACTGCTTGTTTATAGCCTGTTTAAATTGTAAGTGTTATTCTAAGTCACTTAGTTTTGGTTTAAGCACTTGGGCTTTAGGCTAACCCCTTAAATCTCCCTGGCCTTTTCTCTCAGATTCTGAAAAATATGGATGGACAATTTCCTACAGTTTCTCCTGCCAGACTGGTTGATATGGGCATCCTGAGACAGTGTAGCAACTGCTTTATATACACAGATAGCCACCTACTACTACCACCTAGGAACACAATTTACGAGAGATGCAATTACATTAGGAGCCTGGAGTCCAAGCTCTCTCCCTCACAAGCCAGCATATCTGGCACTGAGAAGGTTGTCAACACAATCACTACACCTCAAACACCACCTGCACCTACACAACACACACCCACATATGTGGAGGTCCACAACAAAAACATACCCAAACAAAGGAGAACTCCGAGGCAAAAAACTCAGAGGCAGATACACATGCAATCTCCCCAGCCCTCCACACCACATACCACTCATAGTTCATACACCTCACTCTCACAACCACTAAGGCTTAACCATAAACCCAACATATTAGTCATAGGTGACTCCATTGTGAGACACACAGATGTGCCTCTCACCAGGCTGGATAAGGAGAAAGTCACAGTTAGTTATCTGTCAGGGGCAAGAATCTGCCATATCACACATGCATTCAAGTCTCTCAACAACAGGTACTGTTATGAATCTTTCAAAGTCCATGTTGGTGTGAATGACTTAAAACATACCTCCCTGGACTATATAAAGACAGACATGATTGAACCTGCTGAATATCTGTCCCAGGTAGGTATGTCCCTAGCCTTAAGCACCATTCTACCATCACCCAGAATGATGCCTGAATACAAACAGAAAATGATTGACTTTAACAACTGGCTTAGTTTCTGGTGTCATTCCAGGGGGATCCAGTACCTGACAGCCTGGGAAAATATGATCAACAGACCATGATACTTTACCAGATATGGCCTGCATCTGTCTCACCTGGGCTTCAGGATTCTGGCAAAAGTGATGAGGTTAAAACTACCAACATAACAATTTCAACAAAGCACAAATTAAAGGTCATGCTGCTAAATGCTAGGAGTCTAAACACGAAACTGCACTCATTGCAAGCATCCCTAAACCTGGAAAATGCTGACATCTGTGTGGTCACAGAAACCAGGTTGAAAGCTGCGGAGAGCACCCCAGCCTTACCTGGTTACTCATCCTATCATACATTCAGACCCCAAACTGCGGGTAGTAAAGCCAAAGGAGGTGGGGTTTCAATATATATTAAAGACATACACACCTCAAGGCTGGTCAAACAGTATGACGCACAGGAGACACTCCAGGTGCAGTTAACTATTGACAAAACCCCTATACAAATAATAGCTAGCTACTGGCCCCCAAATCTGACCCAAGATGCCAAAACTGCTTATCTAGACCTCTTCGACTCTATCAAGATTCAACCTTTTACCCTGATCCTGGGTGACTTTAACTACCCAAACATAGACTGGAAGAACTACTCTTGCCAAAACACAAATACCCAGAGATTCCTCGAGTTTGTCAATGCAAATGCTTTGGAACAGCTAGTCGATACCCCACAAGAGGTGATAATATCTTGGACTTGGTATTAACCAACATGACTAACCACTGCAGCATCCCTGCAGTATCATCCTCCCTTGTAAGATCCGACCATAAAGCGGTCATGTTTGAAGTCACCATCTTCCCTCACCCTCCCTCTAGCTAGGGCCAATCAAAACAACTTCTCCAAAGGTGATTACAGCCCCCTGAGGGATGGTATACACAGCGTCACAGCCCCCTCCCCCTCTCTAGGAACTGGCACCAGTATCCAAAACTATACCAAATTACTATACAAACATTTATATAGATGCATGGAATCAGGAATACCTGACAGGACTAAATCATCCTCCGCAAGGAAGAGTAAACCTGTCTGGTGGACATCTGCAATAAATAAACTCTATAACAGAAGAAATAAATTGCTGACCAGGACCAAGAAGGAGCAGTTGCCCAATTGGAAGCAATGTCTCCTTAGCCTAAACAAGCAAATAAGAGCACTAATGAAATCCTCCAAAGCAAACTTCAGGATCACATTGGCCATATCTACTAGAGACAATCATAAGGCCTTCTTCACATATGTCTGCAACCTCAAAGGATGCACCCAGATCTGTTCAGAACTGGTGGTCAAGGACATCACATATACAAATGCTGTAGATACAGCAAACTTGTTGGCTGACAGATTCAGTGAAAATTTCACCCCTTTGTCCCCCCATCAGTAAATCAGGACATTCCTAGTACCTGCCCCCTTCCCCTCATATCCAGGGACCAGGTCATCACTGCTCTCTCAAAGGCAAAAAATACAGCCTCCGCGGGACCTGATAACATCCCAGGCTGCATCCTACATGAACTCAGGCAGAAACTTGCAGCGCCCTTAGGCACCCTATTCAATGAAAGTCTGAGTACCGGTTTTGTCCCAGCTGAGTGGAGGACAGCCACTATCATTCCTTTACACAAAGGTGGAGCATCCACTGATTGGGGAAATTATAGACCCATAAGCCTAACTAGCCTGATCTGCAAGGCCATGGAATGGATTATCATGGACCTCATAAACAAGGACATTGGCAACCTCCAAACACTCGATCCCACACAGTGTGGCTTCATCAAGGGGAGGCCATGCCTGTTAAATTTGGTCAACTTTTTTGAGACAGTCACCCAAGCCATGGATGAGGGAAAGACAGTGCACACTGCCTACCTTGACCTGGCCAAAGCCTTCGACATTATTACCCACTCGGGCATAATAGATAAACTCTCTCAACTAGGCATCAATCCATATATTACCAGTTGGGTAGCCAACTGGCTCACTGATAGAACCCACTTAGTCAAAATAGGTGACGCCACCTCAAGCAGTAGACCCGTATCAAGTGGCATACCCCAGGGTTCGGTCTTGGGGCCTCTGTTATTTGGGATATACTTTTCTGAGGTACAGACCAAAAGCAGTGGGCTATGGCTGACCAAGTTTGCAGATGACTGCAAGTTGGGAGCTGTCATCAATTCCCCTAGTGACATCCTCCAAGAGGGTCTCACCCAAACAAATGACTGGTGCCAGAAACATGGCCTCAAGCTGAATACAAAAAAAATGCATCAGCATCCCCTTTGGGGAGAGAGAGATGTCCCCACAAATTATCACATTAATAACAACATTCTAATCATGCAGTCAGAAGTGAGGCTTTTGGGCACCCAGATTGATAGCAGCCTGACTTTTGACCACCATGTTGCTTCCATTGTACAGAAAACTTTCTACATGGCCCACGTTATAAGTAAGGGTATCTCATCCAGGGACAAGGAGGTCGTAACATCCCTGTACTCTTCCCTTATAAAGCCCATTATTGAGTACAATACCCCATTTGGCATGTACCTCGCAAAGCACATGCAGCAGCTGGAGAGACCACAGAGGTTCCTCACCAGGAGAATCCAGGGCCTCAAAAATCTACCATACACAGATAGGCTAAAAGCCCTATGCCTCTACTCTGTTTCATACATACTCCTCAGAGGTGACCTCTGTCTGGCATACAAGATGATCTCAGACCCCGCCTTGATGGGACTGCTGCATATCCGCAAGTCAAACTCCACTCGAGTAACTGGCACACGTGGCCTCAACCTGGTCTGTGACATCAATAGGACTTACTGGTGGGACAGATTTGTGTCCCAGAGACTCCCCCATCTATGGAATAAACTCCCTCTCCACATCAAGCAAAGTACCTCTTTAGCCCTTTTTAAGCACAATCTGGATAACTGGATGGGAAATAGAAAATACATCCCTGGGATTCCCCCTGTGTCCCTGCTGGACAGGGGCACCAGGTGCTGATTTGTCTATGCATGGGCTAAACTCTTGGCTAGTCTTATAAGGGCCTCAGGGCCAATATCTTAGTAACTTCCTATGATCCTATGATCCTGTGATATAGAAAAAAACACTTAGCAAATTCCATAATTTCAAGAACAATACTAAGTAAAAATTAAAAATATCTGACCAAAAAAAAAAAAAAATAATAATACTAAAAACTGCAGACAAAATCTTTCAGATTAGCAAAGAATGAGCCTGCATGCCCCTCCCTGTGCTTGATGGAATGTACCAAATGAGATATGGAATATTGGGGAGGTGCGAAACAGTATGTTAGCTAGGAGAGGAATTTTTTTTTTTTTTTGAGCATGTGAAACTCCCAAAAATGCTGAACTACCATGCCCGTGAAGGGTGAGAAGGATGGTTGAGTTTCACAGAAGGAGAGGAAATCTGAGAAAAGAAATACTTAATCTTTGTAAATAGCAATAGGTGAGGGGAGTGGTCAGGGGATGTTGAAATGGTCAGAGAAAATGGAAGAGATTATGTGAAAGTGAGTTTTACAGCATGGGATGGAAAACATTAAGACTTGAAGACAAGAAAGAAGTAGGGATTTGTTTAATAAAGTTTATATCGGACACGGAGGAAGACAGGATTTTTGTAACCTTATATAATTATAATGAAGGTTTCATTCAAAGAGGGTACCTGACACAAATTTATGCAGATAAAAACACAAAGAAGAGTGGGTTGTAGAGGAGGAATAAGCTAAAACTTGGAAAATAAATCGAAAGTCACTGATGAATTGATAAACTGAGGTAAGTAAGGTAGTGTGTTTGGAAATGATTAAGATGAAGTGAAAATGGTGATGCATTGATGGAAAGATTAAATGAATCCTGAAAAGGGGGAAATAAAAAAAGGTTTGTAATGGAAAACTGGAGTAAAATACAGGTTTAGACTGATGACTTTCTTGTCAACTTTAGTTTCATCATTGTAAAACCATTGATTTCTGATTAGGTGAAATATTTAATGTGAAGCGTCAGATCAGTGAATTGTGGGAGTAAGGGAATGTTACCCTCATTCCTAAGGTTCAGTAGTCTCAGAGTCTGCATATGTTAAGATGTGACCATGTGGAGGTGAATGGAGATTGCACTCCTGCAAAAACACACTTAAGAGTTATTTTATTTGCTCTCTTCAAGTACCTCTTTTTTCAATGAATTTGTTTTATTAAGTCAAGTGTCTACAAGTTATTCATTGATCTAAAGTCATAGAGCCAAACTATAGGAAGTATTACATATGGCAAAGGAACATGTAACCTCGACAACAGCATTTCTTCTGTTTCTGTGGGTTTTTCACCCGGTGCTGGAATTTGCTCCACATGCCAAGGACATGTTGATATGCTATAGGTGAACTGGCAGTCCCCTAAATTGCTTGTAGGTGTGTATGTGTATGTGGGTGTGGGTGTGTCCTGTGATAACTGATGTCCCATCTAGGATTAGTTCTCTACCTTACTCCCCTTTTTAAAACACCTTCATTAAATTATTGCATCGTAAACATGGATACACATCCAATAATATTAACAATTTTTTTTTTCATTTTCATGCATTTTATAGACACTCTTACTTTTTAACAATTATCATTCACTTCAACATTACAGAAATTGCTCACTCCCTGCCTTCCCTTAAACCTCACTCTTCCTCCTCCTGAACATTGTTTTTTTTTCTTTTTCAGTACTGTTCCCACAAATTACATTTACTTTCATGTAGTTTGCTCTTTCCCTTTTATAAAGTTATTGCATCTAATTTAAAGTGTTCAGTTATAGCTGGGTTAGATTTTGATTTCCATTTTCTAGTAATTGCTTTCTTGGCAGCCAGTAGCATTAAACTTAGCAAGGCTTTACAATGTCTGAGCAATTCAGAACCTACATCCCAACCCAAAAACATCATTTATTTAGTTACAACCATTTGCACACCAACATTTTTGGCAAACTATTCTATAGGGATGTTTTAAAATATGTTAACTCATTACATTCCCAAACACCATGTTTCCATTTACCTCTCTTTCCCATCACACTTCCCAGCATTTGCTCTCTACCCGAGGAAAAATTCTTTGAAAACTGTATGGGTGTAAAAATACATATGCAAGCACTTTCAAGCAAAAATCCTAAACCTTCTGAACTTTGCTGCATACTCGGGAGGCATACAGATGGCCTCCCATTGTTATTTTGTGTGTTGTCTTTTCATTCTTTCTTCCCAATCTTTTTAACTTCCTCTAATTTATTTGCATAGTTATCATGCAATATTTTATATGCCTGATAATTATCCCTTTTTTTAACAGCAACTTATGTTTTAGATTTACTTAAAAACTTTACCAGAGCTGGTCTTTCACTTAGCAATCAATTATTCATTTCTCTTTGCCTATAATCTGTTTCCAGTCTCTGGTAGGGAAGGTATTCCCTAACCTGTAGTCCAAACGCTTGACCTCAACCCACTGTAAGAACTGATGAGACTGTAGTATACTATAATTAACTGGAAACAACTGAAATGAGACTGTAATGAAAGTCTTTATCTGTTAGTTACCAGGTGCCAGTCTCTCTTTTATGGGCCAAGACTTTTGTACTTTTTAGAATGAATTCTGCAAACACTGTAATTCGGTTAATAAGACTTTATTAGATGTTTTCAATGTCTGAATACTGTCTTTGTTAACAGTACTGATAAACAATAACAGTCTGTAGAAATGCTGGAATGCTGGTTAGTAATAACAGTGCTGCTAAATATTGCTAAATATATCTAAAGTTTCTGCAATTATATTCTGATTTTGTTGAATAATATAAATTGAAACAGTCTCTATTTGACCTGTCTTCTGTACTCAGTCTCGAGTGTCTGTATTGTAACTTCCTTTCTGAAATGCTGGATATTTGATCTTTTCTGTATGTCAATTTGAACTAACTAATTGACTTCCCTAACTGTATCTGAAGTATATTTTAATAACAGCAAACCCTGTAATGCTTACCTCTTTAGCCTTGGTTGCCTTGATTTCCCAACCTGGTCTTGCATGTGCCTCTTTATCTAGCATTCAATTGCTATGTACAGCTTTCCCGTGAAAAAGGAACATTTGTATCAGGCAAGATTGTATCTTGCCCTTGAAAAAAACATTCTGTATTTTCTGCACATCTTATGCATATCTTTCCTTTCTAACAAACTTTCTCTGAAACTGAATGTATACATGTCTGACTCTATATTTTTAGGCCTTATTCTACCTTAATGTACTATAGTAAATTCACTAAGAATAACACCCACTCTTTTACCTTCCCTTCCTATTTATTTGTTTCCAATACCTTGGATCCTTTGCTAATTTTCTCCACTGAAATCCAGCCCCCTTCTTGCCTATTTTCTTTTGGTAAATGTTTTTCCTCAATTAACAGGTTGGCTTAGTTCTTATAAAACTTTCTGCTACTTTATGACTATAATATTTTTATGATTGTTGTTGTTCTCCTTAAGGACCTGCAGCTAAGCTTGGGAGAGGCACACGACAAGGATGACAACTCTTTCCATTGCTTTCACACTGTATCTGGAACCATTAGCACAATGGATAAGGCAAGTTTAAATGCGAGGCTTTCCACAGGGGTAAAGAACCGGATAAAATATCCTTATTTGTGGATGATGCAATTCTTTAATTGACAGATCTGGACAATGATTTAGGGAGACTTTTTGAGCTGCTGCATGTATTTGCAAAGATCTTAGGGTATACATTTAATAAGAGCAAAATGAGGGCAACCACAGTTAACTTTATCTGGGTCTATATTAGAAGATCGAATGTTTAGGTGATCGAACACCTAAACATCGATCTTCTAATATCGAAAGCAAAAAATGTCAAACGGCCGATTTAACGCAGGGAAAGCTTTCCCTTGGCCATTCGCTGGAATTTGTCATTTCTGTACTGTTGAGTGATCTTGGAGTTGGTATATTTAGTTGGGGTGGGGGTGGGGGGTACTCAGTTTGGATGTAAAGTTTTTTGTTTTTTTTTAATGGCTGACATGCGTGTTTCCCTGGGGGGTTCAATATTCTTAGGTTCGATATTAGAAGATCGATGTTTAGGTGTTCAATCACCTAAACATTCGATCTTCTAATATAGATCCACTTTATCCCATTCTGTAATTTAGTTTAACAATGTCCCTCCTTATGGAGGCACAACAGAATGACATATTTGGGGGTTTGGGTGACCAGGGAAGTGAGGAGTGCTCCTGTCAAGGCTTGGGCAGAAGAAAAGGGGAAAATAATAATGAATTTGTTTAGAAAATGGGGAATGCTGTGCTTATATTTGGATAATAAAATCCAAGGTCTCAAAGTGTATATAATCCTAGTAGTTCTATACATACATGCCCGTATACACTGGATACCAGCTAGTGGGAGGAGGTGCAGAAAGCAGTTAGTAAGTTACATGGGACAACAACAAATCAAGAGTTATTTGGGGAAAACTGATTATGCCAGTAGAATAGGGGAGATTAGCAGTTCCAGACCTGAGATTGTACCATAAAGAAACCCAGATGCAGCTGGCATATTTAATGCAACACCAAAAGTATACCTCCAAATGGAAATTTATGACACTAAGACAAGAGATATAGAGCTTATTTTTCTGAAGTTCAGCATTTGGCCAGGGCTCATATAGTGTAATCAGGGTAAGGGGGTGCAGAAAGTAGTTAGTAAGTTATATGGGACAAGAATAAATCAAGAGTTATTTGGGGAAAACTGATTATGCCAGTAGAATAGGCGGGATTAATAGTTCCAGACCTGAGATTATGCCATAAGGAAACCCAAATGCAGCTGGCATATTTAATGCAACATCAAAAGTACACCTCCAAATGGAAACTTATGACACTAAGACGAGATGTAGAGCTTATTTCTGTGAAGTTCAGCATTTGGCCAGGGCTCATACAGTATAATTAGGGTAAAGGTATGTCGAATAATACCTTGTGGGTCATCAAGAAGAAAGTGGAGAATAAAAAGCTTAAAAAATGGAGGAAAGATTTGTACCCAAATTCAATAATTACAAGGAATGTGGAGGCTACCTCGACACTGAGAACATATTTAAAAAATGGGTCAATATATTGGGATCAAATCTTAGCAGAAGACAAATTTATGGAATGGCACCAATTTCAATAGAGGCTTGAATGTAAGGACAAGAGATAAAATGATATGTATGATATTAAAATCAGCTAAACTCAAGTACAATAGAGTTATCGAGGTTGGAGCTGATAATATACTGGAGATAATACAGATATTAATAGAGGCAACATCAGAAAAAGCAACTACAAAGAGTATGGCAGGTAGATTGTACAACAGTCTGCTCACTCAATATGCAGCAACACCAGACAGGTTGAGAAGTGATTGGGAGGGATTGCTAGGGCTGACTTTGAGTTGCAGAAGATTTTTCTGCTCCCACAAACAAAATCAAGAAAATTTAGAATTTCTGGATGGAAGGGTTTGCACAACTACTTTTATACACCAAAAAGGTTAAACAGAATGCAAGCCAAAATTGTTTGAGGTTGAAAATGGAGATATAGTAGGGCTAGGAACACATATTCTGGTCTTGCCCAGAATTAAGGGAATTTAAACTTTAGTTGCAGAATTTGATAGGGAAAATTCTGGAAAACCACTTGAATTTAGAGAATAAACATTTGCTACTAGGTTGGTATCCAAAAAGTGCGGACAATGTAATAGGCAAGAAGCTTGTAGGATTACAGACATTAGCATCTAAAAATGTAATTATGAGAAATGGAAAAGAAATAATAAGCCATGAATTGAGGAGATATTTATAATAAAGAATAAAATCAAGGAGAATGAATCTCAGAGAACAGATGGAAAGGTGGGTGGACATAGGAAAGACAACTGGATTCTGTTTCAGCAGGTGACCAAGCTAGACTAGCTGGACCATAATAAATTTTATGAATGTAAAAGAATTGTAATATCAATATATTTATTCTCTTTAGGAACCTTGGAATGTGTAACAAACTTAATATGTTAAATGGAATGTCAGTCTCTGGTACTGAGCTTCACCCAGATTGCTAAGAAACTTATTGTGGGGAAGTTAATGATGAACCCAAGAGGTCAGTCCATACTCTGCAGTTAAGGGGTAACCACTGGAGATGAATTAGAGCATCATGCATAAGAACTGATTGTAAATACTGTGTTTTTGTTTTGTTAAGAAATATTTTTGAAAAGGCAAAAAAAAAAGACCTACATTCAAAATCCTACTTTCTTCTTAATTCTCACCCCCCCCCACCCCACCCCCATTTCATTGTCATCCTTTTCCTTTGGATTTATAACCTTCTGCTTGTGTTATGTATATTAATCTTAACTGTGTAAAGTATCCCTTCAGATCTGGAAATCCTAGCCACCTTATTCAATGAAGAGAATCAAATTACCCCACTTAAATATTGTCCTCTTCCCCTCCCAAATAAATTATATCAACCCTTTATATAATTATACCCCACAACTTCTCTTCTGCTTAATAAAACTATGCCTGACATATATATAAAACAAAAGGGATTAGAATCATTTTCACTGCTTGTATCTTAGTATCCATATTAATAATCAGGAGCTTCCAGCTTCTCAGTTTTTCTATTACCTTTTGTTTAATTTCTTCCCAGATATCCCAAGCTGCCATAATTGAATCCTTTTTAATCCACACACCCAAATACTTCATCTTATCATGTCCCCAGAAAAATGTTTACTGCTAAACCAGTTTATATGTAAGTACATAGTCTAGCACCATATCCTTTGTTTTATCATCATTTATTTTATATCCTGAAATGACCTGAAACTGTCTCAGAATGTTCCACAACACTGAAATGCCCTTTCTGGATCTGACAAGTACAAAATAATATTATCTGCAATTAAAGCCAACTTTTCTTTACTGCCGAAACAGTTATATCCTTGGAGTTGTGAGTCCCTTATTTTTCTTTGCCAATGACTTGCCTATTTCCTCTCTTCAACACAGCTTATCAGACAAAAACCCTCCTATCCTAATTCATACCTCCAATCCTTCATATAGCTTCATAATTAACCATACTAATCTATCAGGGAACACAAATGCTTCCATTGCTACTATTGTATTATTCACAAAGTCACAGCTAACACTATTGAGTGCCTTTTCTGCATCCAGACTCACCAACAATATTAGAGTTTTCTTAAATACTGCTTCCATCTGCATCATCATTGTTCTGTTAATGCTATCAAGTGTTTGCCTCCCCACCATAAAATCACACTGATCCTTATCTATCAATTTTGGCAACACCTTTTTCCATTCTCTTAGCCTAATAAATATAGACATAACTTTTTAATCATGGCTGAAAACCGAAATGGGTCTATATGAAGTTGGGTTTGATGGGTCTTTACCATCTCTGCGTGATACAGACATCACAACTTTCTTCCAAGATGATGGACCCCATTCCACCCTCCTTTAAAGTATTGTTAAACAAAACATCCCAGAGCTGTATCAGATTCTTCCCTCCCAACTTTCAAAATTCTACAGGAATACCATCTGTTCTCAGAGACTTCCCTGTTGATTGATTACATCAGCATTTACCTAATCTCCTCCTAAGTTATTGATTGCTGAGTCTCAACTGCCTCTGCCAATGCAGAATTAAATATTTTGCGAATATAAGTTCTGAAAGCACCCCCTTTGTGATAACAGTTCTTCAAACCTAGCATTATGGACAGTTGGACTACCCTTGTTTCTCCTGCCAGCCATATTGACTTGGGTCTCCTGAGGCAGTGTAACAACTGCCTCATATACACTGACAACTCTCTACTAATAACTCACTCTAGTACAGAGTGCGAGAGATGTATCTACGCCAAGAATATTGAATCCCTGCTCTCTCGTACTCAAAGCAGTAACACTGAAGAGGTTGTCAACTCACCCACCATTAGTCATGCACATAAAACCACTACTCATACACATAGTACACATCCAAAACATAAATCAACATATGCAGAGGTTCTCTCAAAAAAATTAATGAAACACCAGAGACCTCCAAAACAAAAAACTGCTACAACTAACACAGTTCCCACAGCACCCAAGACACATAGCAACCAGTGTCTCACCTACCAAGCCCTTAAGGTGTAACACTCAAAAAACTAATTTTCTTGTCATCGGAGAGTCCATAGTGAGACACATGGATGTCCCACTCACCAGATTAGATAAGGAGAAAGTCACAGTCAGTTGCCTATCTGGTGTCAGGATTCGTTAGATCATGCATGCACTCAGGTCTCTTGGCAACAAGTATCATTATGACTCTGCCGTAGCTCATGTTAGAGTGAAAGACCCGAGATGTACCTCACTGGACTATATGAAGACAGATGTGATTGAGCTCTCCGAGTGTGTGTCCCTGGCAGGTATGTCCCTAGACTTGAGCAGCATATTACCCTCACCTAGAATTATGGCACAGTATAAACAAAAAAATATTAATTTCAGTAATTGGCTTAGTTTTTGTTATCATTCAAAGGAGATCCAGTTTCTGTCAGCTTGATATAACATAGTCGACAAACCTCACTGCTTTGCCAGAGATGGGTTGCCCCTGGCACAGCTAGGCTTTTGGCTGCTGTCAAAGGCTCTTGCCTACCCTATAGTAACTTTCAAAACAAAATTGCCAACGTTTAAGGGTTATGGTGCTAAATGCTAGGAGCTTAAACCAAAAACTGCACACCTTGGAAGCATTTTGTATCACTGGAGGATGTGCAGTCAGTGAAATCTGGTTCAAAGGCCTCGGAGAGTACCCCGGCCTTGCAAGGCTACAATACCTTACACACCTTCAGACCACAAAACAAACATGTGAAGAGCAAAGGAGGCGGTGCTTCCATCTATATTGGAGATAAATTCACCTCCCGACTAGTTAGGCTGGACAACTCCATGGAGTTACTCCAAGTTCAGATTACTGTGGATAAGACCCCATTCAAGTCATAGCTAGTTATACAACTCCATCTATGAATCATGATGTGCACAATGCCTACTTGACCAAACTGGAGTCAGTCCAAATATTGCCAAACACTCTGGTCATGGGGGATTTCAATCATCACATCATCAAATGGGAAACCTACTCCATCCCTAAATCACTAGCGCCAAAGTTCCTTGACTTTGTTAACTCAAATGCCCTGGAACAAATTGTTCAAGCCCCAACAACAGGAACAAACATACTAGATCTGGTCCTCACTAACATGACAAACAGATGCACCACAACAACTGTCAGACCCTCCTTAGTTAAATCTGAGCATAAATCAGTCACCTTTGAACTGGCACTAACACTAGAACTCACAAATGGTGAAGTCAGACTAAAAAGCTTTACCAAAGCAAACTATACCCTTCTAGGGGAAGGTATAAATGCATTCCAAGCCCCCCAAAGGTGGAAGTGGAAACTACACCAAAGCTTACACTAAAGCCCTGTACAATCACTTGTATAAGTGTATAGACTCGGCTGTTCCAGAGAGAATCAAAGCCAGAGCCCCAAGTAAAAAAGCCACCCTGGTGGACATCCAGCATCAACAAACTTTACAACAAATGCAAAAAGTTGCTGTCTAAGAAAACTAAGGCGAGGCCTCAACAATGGAAAATCCTCCTCCTCAGCCTCAACAGGCAAATAAGACAATGTGTCAAATCTTCTAAGGGTAACATTGAGAAAAACTTAGCAATCACAGCCAAAGATAATCATAAGGCTTTTTACAGGAACCTACATAGCTTCAAAGGTAGACCCCAAGCATGTGCCGAACTATTATTTATTTATTTGACATTTGTTAACCGGGTATGTCCAGCTGAGCCAAGTGACCCATTTTCAGTGGGGACATGAGGAGAAAAGCTCCAGTTTACAGAAAGATGAATAAGTTACAAGAAAGTATAAAAAAAGAATACAAACGTTTACAAGCAGCATTGAGACATGAAAGTACAAAGCTTATTAAGTACATTAGAATATGAACAGAGAATAATGTTGATATGCAGAATTGAGACATAAAGTACATAGCCTATACATTTAGTGGACAACAACAAGGAATTAATGTTTGCAATAATTTGTACATCTTTAGAATAAAGTGAGTGAGTGACTAATAGTATCACACACACTGATCCTTTAGAGATAGCAAATCTGCTAGCGGACAGATTTGGCGAAAATTTCACTCCATTATCCCCTCCAAACTTATCACAAACCTTGCCCCCAACCCCCCCCCCCATCCTACATATCTGAAAAACAGGTCATTAATGCCTGCTCTTCAGAAAAAAGAGCCTCTATGGGACCAGACAGCATCCCAGGCTGTCTTTTGAACAAACTAAAACATGAACTATCATCACTATTAAGTACCCTGTTCAATCACAGCCTAACCATTGACACTGTTCCTGTGGAATGGAGAAAAGCTGCAGTTATTCCCCTCCACAAAGATGGCTTAGCAACAGACCCCAGGGAATTGTAGACCCATACGTCTGATTAGCTTCATCTGTAAAGCCATGGAACATATAATCATGAACCTCATAAATAAAGAAATAGGCAAACTCCAAACCCTGGATCCAACCAACTTTGGCTTTATCAAGGGCAGATCCTGCCTGTTAAACCTGCTGGATTTCTTTGAAAATGCAACCAAGGCTGTTGATGAGAGTAAATCTGTGTACACACCATACCTCGACTTTGCAAAGGCCTTTGACACAATCCCATACTCAGGCATTACCAATAAACTTAGCAAACTGAATGTAACCCCCTTTTTTATAAGATGGGTTGCCTACTGGCTCACAAACCAGTCACACAATATCAAAGTGGGTGACTCACATCACCCACAAGACCTATCACCAGAGTGGTGCCACAGGGGTCAGTGCTGGGCCCCCTACTGTTTGGTATATACTTCTCAGAAGTTCAGGCCAAAACTAAGGGGCTGTGGGTGATTAAATTTGCGGATGACTGCAAACTGGGTCGAATTAC
Source organism: Protopterus annectens (assembly GCF_019279795.1). NCBI lineage: Eukaryota > Metazoa > Chordata > Ceratodontiformes > Protopteridae > Protopterus > Protopterus annectens. The sequence goes on along the minus strand of NC_056747.1, from coordinate 696,140,415 downwards.
TGAATCCTCAAATTATATCAGTATACTTCAAGAGGGTCTTAGACAGTCCAACAACTGGTGTCTTAGTCTGGCGTCTTAGTCACAGTCTCAAACTGATTGCAAAGAAATGCATCATCATTCCATTTGGTAAAAACAGTGTCCATTCATACTATCAAATTAACAACAATACCCTATGTACCTATGATGTAGCAAGAGATCTGGGATCACAAGTAGACTGCGACCTTAATTTTGACCACCATGTATCTACTGTAGTAAGGAAGGCTTTCCTACATAGCACACTTGATTAACAAAGGCATTGCCTCTACAGCAAAGGAGGTTATAACCCCTCTATACTCATCACTAATCAAGCCCATAATTGAGTATAACACCCTTTTCAGCATGTACTGTACAAAGCACCTGCAGCAATTGGAGAGACCAGAGAGGTTTCAAACTAAGAAGATCAAGGGATTCCAGCACATACCTTGCACAGACTGACTAAAGTCCCTGTCACTATACTTAGTGTCATATAGACTTCTTAGGGGAGACTTATGCCTGACTTACAGAGCAAACCCCTTCCCAAACTTAATGAATTTGCTGCACATCCATAAATCAAATGGGACTAGAGCTACCTGTTCCAGGGACCTAAATATGGCCTGTGACTTGAATAGGATGTGCTGGAGGGACAATCTGAGTCCCAGCAACTGCGGCATCTTTGGAATAGGGTCTATATTAGAACACCGAAGTTTCAAAACTTTGAATGTTCTAATATCAACCCCTATTCAGCGAAAGATGAAAACATCGAACAAAGAGAACAGCAAATTTTTTCCTAGGGAAAAAAAATGCTGTTCCAAAACACATACACACAACACAAGCACACCAAACAAACAGCAATCCACACACATACACCTAAAATCTTACACCTAACCCTACACTAAACTATACACACACCACTAACTATCCACTTACCTTAACCCAAACCCTAACCCTAAGGTCCATCACTATTGCACACTCACCTCACCTGCACCCATACCCTAACTCACCTACCCCGCCCTAACCCTCACATCCACACAATCGCACACTTACCTGACCCATGCCCTAACCCTAACTCACCTAACTCGCCCTAACCCTCATGTCCACACAATTGCACACATACCTAACCCACACCCTAACCCTAACTAACCTAACCTGCACTCAATCACACACTTACCTGAACCCAACACGTAACTTTCCACCACAGCGCTGAAAATACTGAAGCAACAGAAATGGACAACTACATTCTTTCCCTAGGAAAAAATTCGGTTTTCTGTTGCTTCTGTATTTTCAGCTTTCGCTGAATAGGAGTCGATATTAGAACATTCGAAGTTTTGATACTTCATTGTTCTAATATAGACCCTTTGGAATAGGGTGCCATTTCATGTGAAGCAGAGCACCTCTATGACACTGTTCAAAAGGAACCTGGACAAGTAGATGAGGCACCATAAATTCTAACAGGGGATAGTGCACAAAACCCTCCTGGACATCGGCAGTCATTAATAAATATAATCCTGGGTATTTACTAGAGTATCTATGGTATTACATTGGGATGAAACGGCTAGGCTTGAAATGACCTCCAGGTCAATAGCCTAGTGACCTCCTATGATCCTATGATCTTGGTTTCTACATTCCTCTGTTTCTTACAAATTTTCAAAAAATGTTTGAAATATGTCTAATATCTCGTTAGGATCTCTAGTTATTTTTTTTCTTATTTGCAGTATTTTCCATAAGACTTTTTTGTTGAGTCTGTTAGGGGTCGCCAAAGCGGAACTCCGGTCCACTAATGATTGGCAGTAGATTTTTTCAAGCTGAGTTGCTGGCCCTGGCGAAAGTACGCTCATTCACGCATGTCTCCACGCAGAAGACACTCTAGCTGAGAATCGAACAGGACAATGTCTTACGGTGAGGTGACAATGCTACCTCAGCACCACCACTGCAGTCAGTATTTTCCATAAGACTATTTCTCATAAATGGTCTAAGTTTCATTTCTTGCTTTCTGAGAAGCCCTTTGTTTTAAGGATGTGTACACCTACATATAATGTGAACACTTGCCCATCTCAGCCATTTCTTGCCTGTTCTGACATATTTGGCCCAATTATCTATCAAGTCATCCATTGAAGGTTGTGCGTTAGGCCCGGCAAGCCAACACGTAAAAATCTACTGCCAATCATTAGCGGACCGGAGTTCCGCTGTGGCGACCCCTAACTGGCAAAAGCCGAAAGACAGAAGAAGATCTATCAAATCATCATCACTTAATTAGAATACTTGTAGGATGGTCTTTTCATGTTTACCAAAGGAGGCACATGAAGATGTCTAAATTCTGATAATCTTGACAGCTACCACCTTATCACTAACTTACCATTCATTGGTAAGATTATTGAGAAAATTGTGTATATGCAGCTAGAGTCCATTTCAAGGAACGGAGTTCACAACCCATGTCATTCAGGATTTTGTTCTTGACAAAACACTACACTTGTCCTCACTAGGGTAATGAATGTTCTTCTTATTTTGAGATATTAATGTTGTTACTTGGGTTTTATTATACTTGAGTTTTACCTACCATTTGACACAGCTGGCCACGGTGTCCTTCTGGAGCATCCTGATTTAATGTAGTCTCTGGGATGTCATTTTTAATTGGTTTGCCTTCTACCTCACGGGAAAGACTCATAGGGAATTCTTTGATTTTAATTCTTCATCTTGCTCTCCTCTTACTTCCAAACTCCTGCAGGGCTCCATTTTGAGCATAGTGTTTTTCTCCACATATATGTGTGTTCTTTAAGAGAGTTCATTCAAGGAAGAAGTCTTTGCTATCATTGCTGTACAGATAATGCTCAATTGTACATCTCCTGCTCTCATAAGCATAACTCCATTGCAAATTTCTGAGCTGATAGTCTGCAATGGATGCAGCATTGGATGTGTAGTAATCCCCTGAATCTTAACACATTCAAGACAGTGGCCATGGCAATATATCACCCTGAAGAACTTAACTGCTCATGTCTGAAGCCCTTTAGTCTTTACAGAGGGAATAGACATTACTTTGTTAACAAGGTGAAAGATCTTTTTGTTATCTTTGACTGCAGGCTGACACACAAGGACTAGTTGTGGGCTGTGATCATGAAGTTATGCTACTGTCAAATACTTACTTCCTCTTATGGAACTCTCAGTAGTTGTTCATGCTTTGATCTCCTCAAAACTCAGTCACTGCACCTCCCTTAAGTTAGGGCTTCCTGACTTAGTGTTGATCACATCCACCTGGTGCAGAATTGCACAGCGCAGTACCCAGCAGATACATTTTTCTACTAACATTATATTGGTTCTGCAGAATCAGCACTTTCTGGCATTCTGGTCTCAGATTACCTTTGAAGTCTCAGTGTTAGTGTATTTAACCCTAAATGGTATGAGTTCTCATTATCTGAAAGAACGTTTAGTCCAGTACAAGTCCAGCCGGATCCCCACATTCTACTCCCTTGGGTTGTTGAAGCTAGGTTCCTAAAGTGTACCTGGATTCCTCCTGAAAACCATATTTTTTATACCAGACATTGCACTTCTAGAACCTCCTACCTCACTTGCTTCAGGACTGTCCCATAATAGTCAACTTAAAACTCAACTTAGTAATTTAGTGTATGACTATTAATTTTATTTTATCTTTTTTTCATATTCTAGTTTACCTGCTAAAACTTGATGTATTTTATTATAATTGATTGTTTTATTGTACTATGTATGCTAATATTGTGAATCTGAATTTGAGCAGAAAGCAGGGAATAATTATGATGTAATAATAATGTGAACGCATATGTCAACCTGGAAGACAAAAACAAAGTAAAAATATAATTGTCATCACTGCATCAAAGAATAAAATATGTAGTGATCAGTAGAATATGAAAAAAGCAACATTTGGGAGGGGGGATTGCACATCTTATTTTTAAACAGTATTTACTGGAAGGAAAAGTAAGGGGTGGCAGTCCTCCCCCATATGCATGTGAATATTCCTCTGGTCAGCTGAATTAAAAAAAAGGCAATAGTTTCTTATAATTTATTTTTAAAAGGTATTTACTAGCAGGGGGTTAAGGCAAAAACTCTCTTATATGTACATATACACTCATGTGATTGTAGTGACCTTACACACATTGGAAAAAAATAGTTTCACTCTTGTCAGTATGCTCACATGGATGAAACTTCTTCATGTCACTGAGGTGGTCATCAGATTAAGCACACACCACTATTGCTTGTTAATCACCATGTATATCACCAAAGTTGTACCTATTGTCCTGGGTTTACTATAGCAAAACATAACCAAGACATGAACTTACAAAGTTGGATGTTAAAGGGATTGGCTTTCTCACACTTGTACCACAAATGCAGAGTGGAATTACTGTTCTTACTTCCCACCTGAACTGTTTTGAGAATAGCATAGTCAAGTCAACTCTGTGACTTTTAGAATGAAATGCGCATGATTAATCAGATTGGCAAACTGCTTATAAGGGGAGACTGCCTCCCTTAACCACTGCCTGGCTTGTAATAAAGAGGGTGTTTAAATGGATGCCAGTCCAACATTACAAACTGAATTAATGGAAAATAAGGACAGAAGATGTCTTGAAGTGATTCACAATGTGAACTAATTAAGTTAAACTCTTTCAGGGATTATAATAGAATACCGCTTACAGAACGCACTATCCAGTAACCTTGACAATGCCCCCACATATGCAGGCCACCATCTGTCAGCCTTTCCAGTGACAACTTATTTTTTTATTTAATTTGTTTTATTTCAGCTTGTTAACTGGGAAAGCATTGATCACAATGGACCATTTTCAGACTCAGCCTGGATGAATAAAAAAGTAAATCAAAGAAATACAGATAAAAGATACCACATAAATAAAGAAGATTGCAGAAATAAATGATGAATAAATGTAACAAATGTTTATGGCAGGTTAAAATAGTCTCAGACATAATAAATCAAAGAAATACAGATAAAAGATACCACAGAAATAAAGAAGATTGCATAAATAAATGATGAATAAATGTAACAAATGTTTACAGCAGGTTAAAATAGTCTCAGACAAAATAGATATTAATACAGCATACAGTGTGTAATCTATATAAACCATACAATTTGTAACATTATAAATCTAGGGATTTACCATGATAACTAGGAAGTTATCAGTTGTACAAGTGAGAGTGTCATCAGTTAACAAATGTAAGGAAAGTCATGACTAAGTGAAGATGTAAAGTCATATCAGTTCTTTATTTTGATTTATAAACATGATACTGTTGGTGAAATCAAGGAAAGATGACTCCTTGCACAATGTCTTGTATTATGAATTAGATTATTCAGGAAATGCATAACTTCTTGTTTCAAACAAAGGACAGTAACAGAGTTTGTAGCTAATTTGTGGTAGTTTTAATATATTCTACCTGTTTTGTTATTGCTTTATTTTAAAGCAGTGACATCTGGGAGCTGGCATCTTTGGAGAGAAAATCCTTATGTAATACATGATGCTTTTTGATTATGTTCTGATATCAGAGAAAAAGATTAAATTGTTAAGTGCTTCTCTAGCATGAGCTGTGATGGTAACAGTGCTTAGGAATGCTTATGAGAAGTTTGTTATGAAAACCTAAGAGCTATTATAATCAGGTCTCTCCCTTTTTAATTTCTCCAAATCTTTTGGATTTCTAATACTGTGATGAGAATAGATCCCATTCCTAAGTCAAAGTAGATTAAAGTTCATGAAATTAGTATTGTTTCACTCTTTGATGTCAGCCAAAAGTGCTCTTTGCAGTATCCGCAATGTGCGCAGTAATGACTGCTTCTTCAATGTATACAAAGTTACATGTGTTGGTAGCATGCCTAAATATGATTGCAAACTCTTTTTTATAAGACCTATTCCTCCTGCTACTATTGGAACTATATGAGTATCTTTCTACCACATCGCTCTCGTTTCTGCTTGCAAATCCTGATATTTTAGAACTTTGTGTCTCTCTGTACACAAGATACTGTAGTCACTGGGTGTGGAGATTTCAATGATCAATGCTATTTTTGTCTTCTTTTCTTGGGCCACTATATCCAGTTTTCTAGCATCTATCTTTTGAACTGGTGGTAATGGATGATCCCATGTGATGCCAACTTCATCCTTTTTTATGGTGCTTTGTAGCTCATGTTGCCAGTGTTTTTCAGCCACTTCAACACCATAATGTTTTCACAATCCCCAATACAACAGTCTTGCCACATTATTATGCCTTTCAGTATACAGTCCTTCTGCCATTAGGATGTCACAAGCAGCAATTAAGTGTGCAACTGTTTCCAGTTTGGTTTTACAAAACCTACATTTGTCTGTTTCTCCCACATGTTCAATGGACTTTGTAAACCACTGTGTACGTAGCCCAATATCTTGGGCCGCCAATATTAACCTTTCATCTCTTGGTTTGAATTCACTTCTCCTTAACCATTCCTGCATTTGTTCCTGATCAACATGAGGTTCTTCCAGGAGTTTTCTATACATGCAACTATATTTATGTGTTTTCCACATTTCTTGGCTTTTCATCTGGTCCTTCACCTTATATTCTTTCTTTTGATTTTTGGCACATTCAGTTGCTGCCTGATTTTTATCTACTTCTGGTTGGATTTCCATTCCTGCTTGATGCTGACATGCTTCTGCTAGGTTAAGCAGAGAAGTCATCTTAGATTTATTCTCCTCACATTTCAAAACTTTCACTACATTTGGGTCTTGTGAAGTTAGCAGATATGTGTGAAGTCCCATGATTGCAGATCTCTACATGTAATCAATTTCAAGGAGGCCCATCCCTCCTTCAGAATGGGGAATATGTAATCTTGGTATGCACTGAATTTTATAGATCATATGATGAACATGAAGCATCCTTTTTGTTTTAATATCTAATCTATCTAACATGTTTTGGGGCCAATCAATTACTCCAAAACTGTAAGTTAGGACAGGAAGAACTAATTGGTTTATAGCTTGGATTTTGTTCCTAGATGTCAATGCTGTTTTCAGAATTAATTTAAGTCTTCCAAAGTATTCCTTATTATGTTTTATTCGCATTTATTCATTTTATTGCTGATCCTTTATCAATTCCCAAGTATTTATACACTCCCTGTTGCTCAAGTTCTTTTATATCATATTCTTGTCCCAAACTGATGTTTTCCTGGTGCTGCAGTTTTCCTGCTTTAAAGGTTGCTTTTGCACATTTATCAAGACCAAATGACATTCTAATATCATCTAAACAAGTTTTGACAACCTGCAGCTGTGCTTTCAGTTCCTCATCTGATGAGCTATACAGTTTTAAATCATCAACAAAGAGAAGATGAGGTCTTTAGACTTTGTTGTTTTCTAGGAGCCAAATTATAGCCATGACCTAAGCTGTTAAGTAGACAGCTTAACGGGTTAAGGGCAAGGCAGAATAGCAACGGTGACAGAGAGTCACCCTGGAATATCCCCCTTTGAATTTTTATCCCTGGGATAATAATTTGTCCTTTATCATGGCTTAATTGCAGAGTGGTCTGCCACTGTTTCATGGTCACTGTAGTTGATCAGTGTAGGGAGTATCTTATTCATTTTTAAGCACTCTTTTATCCATGAATGTGGGATATTATCAAATGCTTTTTTGTAGTCAGTCCCATACTTAGATTCTTCCCCTTTTTACAGCTCTCCAATATGACTTTATTTAACAACAAATGATCCTTTGTTCCATAGGATTTCTTGTATTGCCCTTTTGTTCTACTGCCATAATTGAGTTTTCTTCTAAACGACTATAAACTCTGTTGACATTAATTCCAGTACATAGCTTATAAGTCATCAGAAGGCAAGTTATTGGTCTATAATTTTTGGGGTAACTTGCAGGTTCACTGTTAAGTAGGAGCATTGTTTTACCTGTTAGCCAGGTTGGTGTCTGTTTGGGGTGCACATATAACATGGCTAAATCTTCATGCAAAGATGTTAATACTTTTAACCAAAGGTTAGGTACTGCATCTGGGCCTGCGGTTTTCCAATTAGAGGCTTTTCTTAACTTTGTTTCAATCTCTCTGGCTGTTACTTCATCCCATTTCATATCCTGTACATTTAAATTTCTTATTCTTTCTTTTACTTCTTCTGTCCATTTAGCATCTTTGTTGTGTTACACAGGATCTTCATAGATACTTCGCCAAAATGCATCTATTTCTTCTTTTTTTTGTGGCATTTCAATTCCTTTTACCTTGTTTCCCAGTTCTCTAGAAAACTTTTTTGGGTCATCAATAAATTGCTTATTTTATCAAGTCTCATGCAAGGGACAGTGCCTGCTGGCAAAGAACAGTGACAGAAGGCAAAACAGCCTTTAAGAGTAACAACAATGTGGCAGATAACAGCTTTTAAAATATGTTTACCCTTTTGCCAGAGGGACACTTCATTAAATCTGAACTGTCCCTGAATTTGCAAAACATCCCCTGATTTTTGTTTTATATTTTACCCCTGGACCTTACAAATCACCAAGGATTAAAGTCAACCAATAATGCCACTCATTAGAGTTTCATACTTCAGAAAATACATGTTGATGCAAAACCTGATCTTCTATTAATGTTTGAAGTAAATTAGAGCAATATGCAAAATCTGTCCCTGATTTTGATCCTTTTCTCCCCCCACCCTATTATCTTTGTATTTATTTATTTGACATTTGTTTACTGGGGTGGTCTGACTACGTCTACAGAACCCGTTTTCAGCAGAGACCTGGGGAAAAAAAGCTCCACATGTTGATGCAAAACCTGATCTTCTATTAATGTTTGAAGTAAATTAGAGCAATATGCAAAATCTGTCCCTGATTTTGATCCTTTGCTCCCCCCACCCTATTATCTTTGTATTTATTTATTTATTTATTTGACATTTGTTTACTGGGGTGGTCTGACTAGGTCTACAGAACCCGTTTTCAGCAGAGGCCTGGGGAAAAAAAGCTCCACATGCAGTACAATACAAATACAGTATAATACAATACAATACAAAATTACATTAGAAATACTTTACAAAAATAAGTTGAAAGCACAAAGTATGTTACAAGATTTTGCAATATATTACTACACATCTAGACAAGTCTATATAGTTAATCATTATAGACAATAATAGTCACTCTCACCATACATGATGTAGATAGTGTCCAAAAATAGCACGTAGGTGATGCAATGTGTGACACTGACTGTTATAGTACATGCAAAATAGAATGTTAGTTTCAGTTAGGAAAATAGCAGCAAGAAAGTTAGTAATGCTGATAGATAGTGAGAGAGTGTTAAGAAGAATAGAAGCAATAAAGCCTGAGCAGTAGCTAAAGGGTATGGTATAGAAACAGAAAAGGAGTTAGAAGAGCCTTAGGACCTTGCAGTCTGTCAGGGATTGAAATGTAACAGAAGAGGACAATGAGGCTAGTGTGGAAGAAGAGGAAGACCTGAGCATTAGGCAGGCTTTATGCAGGAGCAGAGCCATGTATTTTTGAGACAATTTTTAAAGAAATTTTGAAATGGGTTAGGCCAGGCATAGACTTGGTAGCTAGAGGTAGTGAATTCCAAAGTATAGATACAGAATATGAATACAGAGAGTGACCTGTTTTTCTTGTGGGTTTTCAGACAGCTAAGAGATTTTTGTCTTCTGATCGTAGGGATCGATTTGGTGAGTAAGGTGTGACTAGACTGGCTAGTGTAGGGCAGGCAGTAGGCTTGAAAATAAGGTTATGCAAGATGGATAGTTGAATAAAGGCAAGTTGGTTGGGGGAGTTCAAGCCAGTTTAGTTCTAGTAGTGGTTTACAGTTGTGTGTGTGTGATATTTAGAGTTTGTGGCAAACTTCTGCAACTTTGTTGTAGGACTGTTCCAACTTGCTTAGGGTACACGTTTGTAAGTTAGTTAAGATAGGGGCACCATGAAGGAGAGAGGGAAGTAAAAATGTTTTTTGCAAGGGTAGTTTTGGTTGCTGCAGTAAAGGAATGTTTGTTTCTATATAAGAGTCCCAGTTTTTGATGAGTTTTCTTTATATTCTACTGTATATGGAGGTCAGATTAAAGTTTATTGTCAATGAGAACACCTAGAAGTTTAGTTTCCTGCACTACTTCTATGACAGTGTTGTCAGATGCAAGGATGTTGAAATGATCAGTGACAGGAGAGGTGTTCTGGGGATGAAAGAGTACTAGTTTTGTCTTCTTTGGATTAAGAAAGAGTTAGGCATTTCTTAGCCAGGATTCGACTGCAGTAAAAGACTGTTGAGTTTTGGAAAGTAGTTCTGGTAGTGACTGAGCAGTGCAGATTATGGTGTAATGATCAATGTACTGAATGAGGGTCCAGGGTGAGAGGCAGTGTGAAGGTTGTTTGTAAAAATGTTGAAGAGTAGGGGTCCTAGGATGGAGCCATGAGGGACACCAGTAGGGTTGTGGAGAAAAGGTGAGAGTTCATTGGACCATTTCACTGCTTGTTTACGATCCTTGAGGAAGCTCTGAAACTATTTTACTGTGTTATGTGAGAAACCTAAGTTAGACAGTGTGTTCAAAAGTAAGGGGTGAGACACTGTGTCAAAGGCTTTGGAAAGATCAAGAAATACTGAGGCTGTATAGCATCCTGCATCTCTGGCTTGTTCACGGTGTCTGTAAACGATAATAGGGCTGTAGCTGTACTATGGCTAGGTCAAAAACCATGTTGGGTTTTGGTTAAAAGATTGTTTTGCAATAGATATTGCATACCTGCTGATGGATACCTCTCTCGAGAATTTTGGTTATGGGTGACAAGATGAATATAGGACAGAAAATGGATGGATCAAAAGAGTTGCCTCCTTGTGGATGGGGGTGATGTGAGATTGTTTCCATATGGTAGGTACTTCTGATTTGGATAAAGACCTATTTATAAGAATACTGATTGGGTAGGCGACTAAGTTAGCAGCCAGTCTGAGGTAGTATGGTGGGAGATTGTCAGCTGAGGTAGAGCAGTGTTTTAGTTTTTGTAGCAGTTTCTTAATGGTGTCAGTGGGTATGGGCTGAAATGAGAATGGGGTTTATATGACATTTTGTTGAGTATGGGGGGGTTAATAATGACATGTTTAGAAGTAGTCGATGGTCTAGGTTTGGTGTCTGAATAGGCTGAAGGGTGGGGGGGATCCAACATTAGGGGTGTTAGTCAGTAGGCCCAAAACTGATTTTATGAAGTGCTTGTTAACGTTTTTGTCTATTTGTGATGGTGGGGTATCAGGTGATAGGGTGTGCTTTTCATTTCTTCCAAGTTAAATAGAGAAGATATGGAGTACCAACATTTACTGGGGTTGATTTTATGCTGGAGATGAAGCTGGGAATAATATGACTTCTTATTTCTGTTGATTAGTTTAGTCACTTTGTTACGTAGTGTTTTGAAATGAGGGGAAAACTACTCATGCACCAATGCACTGGCCCAACACTTCTGGAATTCATCAATTCCAGTACCCTGGACCAGCTCATTCTTACCCCCACTAGAGGAAGCAACATCCTTGACCTGGTTATTACTAACATAAGCAACCGTTGCTCTAGACCAATAGTCAATTCCTCCCTCTTTAGATACAACCACAAATTAATCACCATGGAAATCTACATCTCACCCACACCCCGCAAAGTTATCCACCATGAAAAACTTCTCCAAAGCTGACTTTGGACTCCTAAAAACAGAGATGGCTAACTTCACGGCACACATTCCAATGAAAGATAGATGCATAACTGCCAAATCATACACCAATGCACTGTATGAACACGTGCATAAATGCATGGAACTAGCCATATCCAACAGAACCAAGATGCTCTCCTCCAAAAAAAGGAAGCCAGTCTGGTGGTCCTCTGCCATTAATAAACTCTACAACAGAAGGAAGAAACTGTTGCAGAAAAAGGTGAAGTCCCAAGACTGGAAAAATTCCCTTATTAGCCTCAACAAAAAGTTGAGATCCCTCATCAAAACCTCCAAAGCCAGCTCTGAAGGCAGAATTGCAGCAGACACTAAAAAGCCTTCTATAGTTATATCAAGAATCTCCATGGCAATACCCAGATTTGCTCTGAGTTACTGCAAAATGGTACCTACTATACTGATCCAACAGATTTTTGCTAACATACTGACCGACAAATTCAGTGCCAACTTTACCCATCTCTCTCTCCCCCTAAAGGACCAATCTCAATACCAGAAGAATGCCAGGCAAGCAACATTACTGCAGCACAGGTTAAAGCTGCATTGTCTGCATTGTCTAAGGCCAAGAATACAGCTTCCATAGGACCCAACAATATCCCTGGTTGTGTTCTACATGAATTACAAAGTGAACTGGCACCACATCTGTGTGTTCTGTTCACTCACAGCCTCACCTCAGGCTTTGTCCCTACCGAATGGTGCACTGCTACAGTCATCCCTCTCCATAAAGGAGGAGCTACTACAGACCCTGGGAATTATCGCCCTATTATCCTGATGAGTCTGATATGTAAGGCTATGGAGCATGTCATCATGGACCTAATTAACAAGGATATAGGGAATCTCCAGACTCTAGATCCCACGCAATTTGGTTTTGTGAAAGGTAGATCATGCCTGCTCAATGTGGTTGACATCTTTGAGTCAGTCACCAGAGCGGTAGATGAAAGTAAGGCAGTTCATACAGCATACCTCCATCTGGCCAATGCCTTTGATACCATTCCTCACTCAGGAATTATTGATAAACTCAACAAACTAGGCATCAACCCCTATATCATTAGGTGGGTTGCAAATTGGCTCACAGATGGAACCCACAGTGTGAAAGTAGCAGACTCCAAGTCAGACTGCTGACCAGTCATGAGTGGAGTACCACAGGGATCAGTCCTGGGTCCTCTCCTCTTTGGCATCTACTTCTCAGAAGTCCAGGCCAACACGGAGGGACTCTGGCTGACCAAGTTCACAGACAACTGCAATCTGGGAGCCATTAACTCCCCAACTGATGCAAACATCCTACAGAAAGGCCTCATTGAGACCAATGACTGGTGTTGAAATCATGGCCTTAAGCTTAATGCCAAAAAAATGCATCGTCATCCCCTTTGGGAAAAACTCAGTTCCCACTAATTACCACATCGATGGGAGTCCACTAAACACTGAAGGTGTTATAGGAGATCTGAGGACACAGGTTGACAGCAACCTCTCCTTCGACCACCATATTGCCACTGTGGTCAGAAAGTCCTTCTATGTGGCACATATCATTACCAAGGGTTTTGCATCCAGGAAGAAAGAGGTCATCATTTCTCTCTACTCTTCCCTCATTAGACCAATTATAGAGTATAATGCCCCATTTGGCATGTACCTCACTGGACACCTGCAACAGCTGCAGAGGCCACAAAAGTACCTCATAAAGAGGATCCCAGGCCTTAAACACATGTCCTGCATGGACGGACTCAAACAACCCCAGCTATTCTCTGTCTCATATCATCTACTAAGAGGCAATCTCTGCTTGACTTACAAAGCCATATCTGACCCAGCTCTGTTGGAAATGCTACATCTAAAGAAATCCCATCCCTCCGCACCACGCACTCCAGAGACCTGAACCTCATTACCACAATTAACAGAACATGCTGGAGGGAAAGGTTCATAACTCACAGACTACCTATGCTCTGGAATGGACTTCCCACACATGTCAAACAGAGCACCTCACTAGCCCTCTTCAAGTGAAATCTTGATGAGCGGATGGTAAATAGAAAGTTCAGCTTGGGGATCACTCCAGTGGCTCTACTTGATAGAGGCACTGGGATCTAACAATGGGTAGCACAATGCCAGGGCACTTCTACGGGCTAGGCTTGTAAAGGCCCCAGGGCCATTAGCCTAGTACACACCTATGAACCTATGAACCCTATGAAATTAACATGATTTTGTTCATTTTTATTTTGTTTCCAGATTGACCAGACTAGGTCCCTTTGCTTCATCAGGTGTTTACATGTCTTAGAGAGCCATGGTGCTGAGTTCTTTTTGATTCTTTTCATACAAATGGGAGCTAGTGTATTAAGTATGTGAAAGAAGGTGTTACTAAAGTATAGTACAGCATCATTGAGGGTAGTTGTTTAAGGGGTGTCCAGTCTATTTTATTTATTTATTTACATTTGTTGACCGGGAGTGTCCGACTGGACGTAGGTCCATTTTCAGTGGAGGCCCAGGGAGAAAAGCTCCACGGTTAAAATATACAGACAGTAGTTACATTGGATTTACATACTGATTAACAATTTGTTTAACATAGCAATTAACAATTACAAACATAGTTACAGATGAAGAACATAGTACATCAGTAGACACCTAGAATCTTTATCTACAAAGTACATAACAGACATTAACAGTTGTTACAATAAGAAGTTCCTGCTGTATAATAAGTAGTAGGCATATGAGCATCCGAGCTTGCTATAATCAAGGTAGTTAGTGGGGTGGAAAGAAAGGTAGTGGTTGGATGGGGTGCATGATATTAGAGTGGGAGTTGCATTTCCTGTAGGAGATTATTGAATTTATGCTGACAAAAGTTAGTTGAGTTCCTAACTGATTTTATAGTGTGTACTCTTAGTTGTTGGGAATTTATTCTAAGGGAATAAGCTGGTAGATGATTGCTTTGGGAGCTAGACACTGTACCAGAAGAGGGGTAACTGGTAGGGCGGGACACTAGGATCCAGTCTAGGGTGGATTGTCAGGTAAGATCTTTGCTGTATCTTGTTGGAGTATTGATAAATAAGCTGAGAAAAACCATATAGATTTATATTATTTGTGGGGGAGTTGGAAGCTATGGTTTACCAATCTATATTTACGTCTCCTAAGATTATTGTTAAAAGGTTTATTGTTTGGGATTTCCAGGATAAAATATTTTCCAATACTGGTATATTGTTACCTGGTGGGATATATATTACTATTATGCAAATTCTTTTTGATATGTTGAGGTTCAAAAAAGAGATTAATACCTCAGCGCTGGAAAAGATGGGTATATTACTGGTGTAAGGTATGATGTTGAGTGTAGATGGTGCTATCCCTCCCCCTTTTTTTAGATCTATCTCTTCTGGTTATTGCAAAGTGTGGAGGTATTATTTCTGAGTCTTTTACGTTGGGGTGTAGCCATGTTTCTGTAATGGCTAGTATGTCAGGTTTATTTTGATCAATCCAGGCATGCAGTGCGGCTATTTTATTACATATACTTCTAAGGTTCAAAGTAAGTATGTTTAAATCATTGGGGTTATTCTTGTGGTTAGGGTTAGAGGGTGGGCCAGGGTTAGGATGCATGTCTCCACATTTGAGTAGATAGGTAATGAGGAATGAGTACCATGGGAAGTGTTTTTATTCCAAGGTGATGGTACTGGTGTCAAGTGTGGTTTCATAGGAGGTGAGATGGCTAGTTTGTGGCTTGAATAATATGGGAGGGTATTGGGGAAAAGACAGGTATGCTGCTGTCTGTTTGACAAGGCTAAGTGTTTTTCCAGTTTTCAAAGATGGTAAAACACTTTGTGCTTATACTCTTTCTGTCTTTTTTCTATAACTAACTGGTAGTACATAGAGCAAATAAAGATACATGCACTACAAAAAATGATGATCAGAATAAAGATAATAACCTATATTATATGTGGGTTCTCAACATGGATGCCAAAATTCGCCTCTAAAGCTCTGCTGTTGAGGTAAATTATTGGCATCCATGTATTGAACACATGATAAGCAGGTTATGATCAGAGACCCAATCATAACTCTGTATGCCGTTTTTTAAAGGAAGTATTGAAAAGATGTTTGGAGGAGTGTAATCATTGTTCTTTTTTTTGGGGGGGGTATCTGTCAGGCTTGCCTTGAGTTAGGAATGAATCTAAGGTAATAGTTGGTTTGGTTAATGGTGAAAAGTGCAGCCAGAGAAGGGAATGCATTTTGTTGTAAGAGGTTATGAAGCAGTGTCAAAGAAGTAGTTTGGATCTATGCTGGACTGGAAGTCACTCTGTTTTAGTGAGTGTAGACCAGTAGTGTTCTATTTTTGAGGCAAAGGAAATAAATCTATCAATGTTTATTAGAGAGGGTTTGAAGACCAGTTGCGTTTTGTTTGCATGCTGAGGCATGATGGATAGGTCATACTCAAGTCTGGGCAAAAGCACTCCTTTCTAGTAACTGATCTTCCTTCTGGTGAGCGGAAGTGGAGGAGCTTTATAAAAAGAGAATGTTGACTTTAGCTTTGGGGACATTGAGATGATGATTAAAGGTCAGGTTCTCATCTAGCTAACAGTGCCATAACTGCCCTATGAGAACCATTACTAGGTTATCTTACATTCCTTCACCTCTAAGCTGAGTACCAAAAAATTCTTCTGTCAAAGGTGAGGATAAAAAAATAAAAACCTCTACTGCTATTAAACTGTTGCAAACTGACTGCTACAAATGTAAAAAGTCACTTGCTGCATTTAAAATACCACACACGAAGCACATTGGCCATGATCTTAAATATAGTATTAACATTCATTTTTGAAAGCCAATATTGCACTATTGCCCCTCATTACTCCTTAACAACTGAAGTCAAGAAGAGCCCCCTTCTTCACCTCACCCTAGCTATGTCTCTGTTGCCCTACTCCACCTCTGACTACCTTTAGTATGGCAACCGTGGACATTTGAGTTCATGCTGATGACTGTGACTTTCAAATATAAAATGTGGAACTTGTTCAAGACCTTGTAAGCCATAGCTCTTAGCCTTCCATCTCCAAAATGTAAAACACTACCTGTCGGGATGAGGAACAGATGGGCAAAATGAAGGACATATACTAACTGCTTACTAACAACTTCAGATAGGAAACTCAAAAGATGTTTAAAATGTGCGATTTACAAAATATTAGTTTGATGACTTAACAGAATTCAGAATTATTCAGAAAAAAAAGTCTTGGCACACAAATGCGTGACTAGAGAACTCAGAAACTGCTTCTGGAAAAAATCTGGACAAAGCCAAAAATAATGGAAGGACAAAGGTCCAAAAACTCGGACAATTTTTAAATATTGATCTTATAAATTTAGGGTACTTTTCCAGGCAACAGTTGTAAGGCAAGTGGAAGGACCTAGCCTTGAAATTGCAATGTAGCCAAGTTGCTGTTACTGAGTAAAACCAAAATGTTTTTTCAAGTTCGCAGATTTGCACAATGCAAACGTTTGTCAGATCTAGCCCTTTCCTAGTACTGAATTCCGTTTGTCTGTCTGAACCCTAATTTTCTGGGCCTTTCACCTTTTGTTACCACTGCTCGCCTCTTTGTTTTCTATGCACCATGAAACTGTAGCAAGATCCCCGGGTAATTCCTAGCTAGGGTGTGATTGACCGACATTATTTTGTGAGAAAATAAAGAAGTGCTCCTCTTTCCAACCATCAGTTGCTTTGTAAGGGAATAAAGTCACCGTCCTGTGCTAAGAGATTGTATCCGAACTGCAATTATTATTAAACAGCAGAAGCAGCACTGACCTCAAATCTCCCCATTCGCAATGCATGCACGTTGACAGATAGGCCTCCCAGCATTCTCAGTCTTAACACAATGAGGCTTACAAATCAGCTGATGGTCAGAAAGAGGAGCACTTCCTTTTTTTTTCAGAAATTAACGTCGGTCTTTCACACCCTCTGTTTCATTTAACCGGCGATTGTTCTACAATTTATAGTTTTATATATATATATATATATATATATATATATATATATATATATATATATATATATATATGTGTGTGTGTGTGTGTGTGTGTGTGTGTGTGTGTGTGTGTGTGTGTATATATATATATATATATATATATATATATATATATATATATATACTTATAATATACCAATATTAAATGCTTGTGTGTATCCTGGGTTAAATGATGTTATATCTATTGCAAGTATATTGAGACATAGGTTCATAGGTAAGTACTAGGTTATCTGCCCGAAGGCATCTGTAAGCCTAGCCAGAATGTGTTGGCTTTCGCCACCCCCTTAGATTATTTCCCTGTGCCTCTGTCCAGCAGAGCCATTAGTTCCCTGTGCCTCTGTCTAGCAGAGCCACTGCAGTGATCCCCGAGGTAAATTTTCTGTTTCCCATCCACTCGTCAAGGTTTCTCTTGAAGAGTGTTAGTGAGGGGCTCTGCCTAATGTAGATTGGAATCCTGTTCCAAAGCATGGGAGTCTCTGTGGCAGGAATCTATCCCTCCAGCAAGTCCTATTTATCGTTGTGGTGAGGTTTAGATCCCTAGAGAGTGTGGCTCTCAGGGATTTGTTTTTTTTTTTTTAGGTGGAGCATGCCCATCAATTCTGGGTTGGACATGGCCTTGTATGTCAGGCAGAGATCACCTCTGAGTAAGCGGTATGCAACTGAGTACAGCTGGAGTTTCTTCAGTCAGGCTGCATAGGGCATCTGTTTAAGGCCAGTAATCCTCTTGGTATCTTGTAAGGTACATCCCAAATGGGGCGTTGTACTCTATGATGGGTCTGATGAGTGATGAGTAGAGGGATACGATAGCCTCTTTTGTTCTAGATGCGAACCCTTTTGTGATTAGGTGGGCCACATAGAAGGATTTTCTAACCACCTTGGCAATATGATTATCAAAGGACAGATTACTATCTACTTGGGTCCCCAGATCCCTTATTACATTTTCTGTATTTAGGGGACTACCACGTATGTGGTAGTTCGCGGGTACTTGTTTTTTCCAAAGGGGATGATGACGCACTTTTTGGCATTTAGCTTGAGGCCATGATTTTGACACCAGGTATCTGTCTCAATGAGACCCTTCTGGAGGATGTCTGTATCAGCCAGAGAGTCAATTATGGCCCCCAGTTTGCAGTCATCTGTGAACTATGTCAGCCACAGTCCTCCTGTGCTTGCCTGTACCTCTGACAAAAGTACATACCGAACAGGAGGGGTCCCAGACACAGCCTGAGACACCGTCCAGTCCCATTGAAGCTGTGTTTTTGGCTTTGGATAGGGCTATTTTAACCCGTGTGTCAGTGATTGCCAGGACACTACATTCTTCTGGTATGGTTATGGGCCCTTTAGGGGGTGAGAGGAGGGTGAAGTTTGCACTAAACCTGTCTTCCAGAATGTTGGCAATATCAGTCAGTTCAGTATATTTTGTGCCATTCTGCACTAACTCAGAGCAGATCTGAGAGTTTCCACTTAGGTTCTTGACATAGCTAAAGAACGCTTTGTGGTTATCTTTGGAGTCCTAGGCAATTTTTCTTTCAAAGCTGGCCTTGGATAATTTTATGAGGGATTGTAGTTTCTTGCTGATACTGATCAGGGATGCCTTTCCTTCTTGGGATTTTACTCTTTTCTGAACTAGTTTCCTCCTTCTATTATATAGCTTGTTTATGGCAGGAGTCCACCAGACTGGTTTCCTTTTCTTGGAGGAGTGTGTCTTGGTTTTGCTTGGTATAGCATGATCCATGCATTCTTGCAGGTGCTCATAGAGTGCCTTTGTAAGAGATTCAGCAGCTTGGACAGTGTTGTCCTTTAGCATGGGGGCTGTGACCCTTTCCACCTTGGTCTTAAATAACGTGAAGTTTGCTTTTGAAAAGTTTTTCATGGTGGTTTCCTTGGCTAGGGGTGGGGGCAGAATGTGGATATCCAGAGTGATTAGTCTATGGTTTGATCTAACCAGCAAGGGGTTGACCTCCGTTGTGGAACACCGGTTGCCCATGTTGGTGATGACCAGGTCCAGTATGTTGTCACCTCTGGTGGGGGTGTTGACCAGTTGATCCAGGGTGTTCGAGTTTATAAAATTCTAGGAAGCGTTGGGCAAGGAAGTTAGTACTTGAGTAGTTCTCCCAGTTACTGTTTGGATAATTGAAATCACCCAATATTAGGGTGTTTGGTAGGACCTTCATATTTTCCAGTGTCTCCAGAAACGCAGAATGGGGGTCCTGGGTCATGGTGGGTGATCTGTAGCAAGCTACAATTTGAATTGCAGTTTTGCCCGTTGTTAGTTGCACATGGATGATCTCTGAGCCATTGTGCTGTGCCACTAACCTGGAGGTGTGGGTATCCTTGATGAATATGGATACACCCCCGCCTTTTGTGTTTCGGTCTGGGTTCTGTGGCCGAAAAGTATGGAATGAGTTATAGCCTGGTAGTGCTGGGGTGCTCTCTGGAGCCTTAAACCAAGTTTCTGTTACTGCACAGATAATGATGTTCTCCATACTGAGGAGTGCCTCGAGTGCATGTATTTTGAGGTTTAGACTTATGGCATTGAGTAGCATTACCCTTAGTTTTTGGTTACTAGTGCTATTTATGGTGGTGGGTTTGTCTTTTGAGCCTTGCCTAAAAAAGGCACTATGGGGGCAGCAAAAGCCTTGGCCAGTATTTGAAAGCCTAAGGGTGACAGGTGCAAGCCATCTCTTGCGAAGCAACATGGCTTGTCGAGCATGTCATCCCAGGCGGAGAGATACTGGATCCCCTTTGAATGACACCAGAAACTTAGCCAATTGTTGAAATTGATAATTTTTTCTTTATAGTGTGGCATCATTCTTGGTAAGGGCAGGATGCTACTCAAGGTCAGGGTCATACCGGCCTGGGCTACGTGATCAGAGAGCTCTTCCATGTCTCTTTTTATGTAGTCCAGGGAGGTACGTCTCAGGTCATTCACACCAACATGGACAATGACAGAATCATATTTGTATTTGCTCTGGAGCGACCTGAGTGCTTGTGTTATGTGGCAGCTAACTGTAACCTTCTCCTTGTCCAGCCTAGTTAGTGGGATATCAGTGTGCCTGACTATAGAATCACCTATTTCTAGTGTGTTGGGTATGTTTTTTTTGCCTTAAGGGCTGTGATTGCGTGGCACACTAATTATGTGAAGTATGTGTTTCATGGTTTGTGATGGGGTGTGGAGGTTGCTTGGGTGTCTGCTTTGGAGGTGTCTGTTGCTTTTGCATATTTTTATTTAGAGCCTCAGAGTATGTTTTCATATATTTATGTGTGTTATTTGTCGGTAACCAAACACCACTAACCACACTTAGGCCTTATTTAGTATAACATAAATATAAATAGTTTTTGTATGTTTTTTAGAGTGTTTTTAGGTATGTGTTGTGTATTAATGATTCATAATTTTGTTTTTGAGTATAAATATGTATTTTTTATTGGACCTTTAGTTTTGTATCCCTTTAAGGGGTGTGAATACTATTTTAACATCATTGGATTTTAGGGTCATGTGATTGTTTTGGAGGGATATTTAAATGGGGTTATTTGATATTATTGCTATGTTTCTGAAAAAGTCTGTGGATATATTCCGACAAAAGCGCTAAAACTTTTTGATTAATTTTTGGTTCAACTGCTCTTGGTGTTCCCTGGCTCTTTATTTCACGTTTTTGATGTTTGGTTACTGGTTTGTGGAGATGACGATCATTCTACAACTGCCTGTACAGGCAGCAGGGTCTTACGATGAACAGCAAGAGTTCTGTGACTGGAAAGCCAAATTTCAAGACAAAATAGAATGCTGAAGTGACCACTGCTGACTTGTCAGAAAAGCAATACTAGGGGGAGGAAGACGACAAATATAAACCCAGAAAAATATTAGTCAGAGGTGACTTCATATCAAGCACACATTTAGCCTGTTGCTTCGATAACGGAAAAGTACCAAATTTAGATAGTCGACAATGATTTACATGAAAACCACAAATTTTATGAGGAACAGATCAAAAAGCTGAAAATTGAGAGGTATGAGAAAAATGGGCTTTTTAAGACTCTAAGAAGTGTTCCTCACAATGAAATACACTTGTGAGGAATGTTATAAATTAAATATCGCCAAATAAACATCACCCGTTATAAACAGGGTACCCATTATAAACAACTCACTAAAAGAATCACAGGCCTAAAGCAGAAACCCTATACTGACCGCCTTAAAAAACTCCAGCTATACTCTGTCGCATATCGTCTACTCCGAGGCGATCTCTGCTTAACATACAAGGCCATGTCAAACCCAGAGCTGCT
The DNA here is from genome assembly GCF_019279795.1 of Protopterus annectens. Classification (NCBI taxonomy): domain Eukaryota; kingdom Metazoa; phylum Chordata; order Ceratodontiformes; family Protopteridae; genus Protopterus; species Protopterus annectens. Next base: position 696,118,501 of record NC_056747.1, on the reverse strand, counting down.
GGACATGCTACACTTAAAGAAATCCCAATCCCTCAGAGCCACATGCTCCAGGCATCTAAACCTTGTCATCACAATAAACAAAACATGCTGGAGGGATAGGTTCCTGACCCAGAGACTACCCAGACTCTGGAATAGACTGCCCATACATGTCAAGCAGAGTGCCTCTTTGGCCCTCTTCAAAAGGAACCTTGATGATTGGATGGGAGAAAGGAAATTCACCCCAGGGGTCCAGGAAATTAAATAGTGTGGGAAGAAATAGCCAGAGAATTGTTATGGCTAGGCTTGTATAGGCCCTAGGGCCGATAGCCTAGTACCAACCTATGAACAGGGGGTTGTTCAAGAATAGGGGTGAAGAGGAATTTTAGGGCTATGTTTTACAATACTACCCCCACCAAATGCACAGTAGCAAGGGCCACCCAAACCCGCCCAAGACCCAGCACATGGTAACTTTTTCCCCTATATCCTTGAATAAATATGTTGATGTTTTGTTCGTCCGCATGAATAGTCATACAGGAGTTCTGCAAGAAAAACACAGGAGTGGTTACATCAGCAAACTCAGTTTTAAGCATTTCTTAATACACAATCAGCGAAGTCAGAGCAAAGATAACTTTGAGGGGGGGGGGGTGTAGTTCTAGACTATGACAGCAGAGTCGAGAAGGGGAAATTATGGGATAATGGGAACACTCCAACCGGAGTTAAGTGTAGAAGTTAAGCATATGAAATGCAGTTACAGACTTAACGGTTTAAAATAGGGAAATTAATCAACTGCAATTACTTAACTTACAAAATCGTTTTTTGGGGGGGCTGCCCCATGTCCCCAACCCCCACGTCCCCTACACCCCTTCTACTGAAATATACCAACTCCATGATAGCACTGCTTTGACGAAAATGGTAAACTACGATTAGACAATGAATATTCACAAAGTCACGGGCAAATCTGCAAGGCATGTCAATCGTGCATTATTTGCACGTCACATCACAGACACTAGTCATATCAATCAACGTGGCCACGCCCATTTCTGCGCGAAACGATCAGCGTGGGTTGGTGGTGTAAAAGAAAGCTGAATTTCTTACCCTATATTAAATATTACCAGCTATGACAAAAATTGTAGCCGGAAGTAGTTGGTTGTAAATAGTCTGATTAGGGGTTGACATCGGAAGTGCTTGCTGTCATGGTCTATAATCACATATGCACATGGCTGTAGGTGGACAGCAGGGGCACCGACCTGGTGCTTTAAAGCAACAGAATAAGCCGCATAAACCTGGGCGGCATCGATCTAAGGGCGAGCTTGAGCGAGATACTAAAGGTAATACTGATAAGCCCAAGCTTTGTTGACTTTGTCAGTGTTTCGTTGGGTGTTCGAGCTCATGGCCTCAGTGTAGAAACACATGGCACTGTAGTACTGGTCAAAAAGTTTGCTATGGGCGTTCAGGGTATAATATAGAAACTAAGCCGGTTTGCAAGGTAAATCGGAGTTAGTCTTAGGGAAAGGCGCAAATTCCATGTCCTCCGCAACTGTTTTACAACAAGATTTGCGGAAGGGGTGAAGACTTTCTCTTCACTGAGTTTCACAGCCGTGAGCGTCGTCAATAAAAGTGTCAGTATGCTGGATATGTTATGACGGACAGAGAAAAACTGTGAGGTAGATAATCAGGAATTGTTGGGGATTTGGTTGATTCTAACAGTAATATTACGTTGTTTGGTGAAAAGTCCAGCTGTTCCTCTCCCCCATGCACGTGTATTACATAAACACAGTCATACACAATTGGGCGTCCTTGTGCGATTGACAGCTAACTTAGAGGCTCGATGTGCAGTACTCCGTCTCCAGACAATTTTTTTTGTTATACAGGATAATTTCAACAACTCTAATGTGTGGGTCTAGGAAAACCGTTCCCTTTCAATTCGAGTGACTGTCCTTGATAGCGTTCTATTTGAGGGTTTGCCCGAAAACATTTATTGCTATTAGGCTTGCCAAGTTTTTATGTCTCCAAAGCGAGGCAAAAGAGGTGTGTGCAACCATTGTGATATCATAGTGGGTGTGACCAATACATGATTTAAGTTGGGTGTATACATACCTCTCAAGTGTACCTCATTTGGGGACTTAAAAAGTTCATGTTCCTAAAAATAATACATTGAAAGGGTCCATAACACATTCAGTGTTAGAATTTTTTTTAAAGTGAAATCCATGGTTAAATAAATCATATTAATTCACTAAACGATCTTCTTTATAAGTAAAATCAGCATAGTTTAACCAACCTTCCTAGCTGAAGTTGTTAGTAAACCGTTAATGTGTGTTCCACATTTTGCCCATTTGTTCCACATTATGAGGGCTAGTGTTCCTCATTTTGGAAATGGAGGGTTAAGAGCTATGGGTGTATAGGGGATGCAAGTTTTTACAATCCCTGAAGGGTCCAGTTGATTTTTTTTTCGGGGGGGGGGGGTGCTCCTTTATATTTTTTGTCACTGGACTTCTGAGGGCTTGGTGTATTTGCTCATTAACTTAGGTGTGCATGTGTTAGGAGTATATGTATACTCATACTCAAAAAGTTTCAGGTTCTGTTTGCAGAGTAATACTGGGCAGTGGTAAGAGCCAGATCCAGCATTAGGTGGTCTAGGCAGTTGCTTTGGTCTGGGTGCTGCTGGCCAGGGACTTCCAGTTTTATTTTTTAATTAATTACTAAAAGAAAAAATGTATATATATATTCTTTTAAAGAAACCATCATCCTGTTTAAGCAGACGCAGACACCAATGTAATTCCCTATGCGCTGATGAATTGCAGCCTGCATCCATGCGTGCATCTTTAATACAACACCAAAATAATTCCACACTTTGTGTGTGTGAAATGCCCTAGTTAAGGTTGGGGTGGTGCAGGTTAGCCATTAAGCTTACTCTGGCTTGAACCCTGAACCATAGTTACAGGGAACAAGAGTCTGAATCCTATTCACCAGCTACCAGACTGCTGAAGTAATCGAGTTTCAGTGGAAGAGAATTTACCGTTACTTAAGCTGTCTGTTTTCAATGTGCAGCTGTTTTATTTAGCAAATGTGTTTGTGCTATAGAATTTGAAAGCAGTGTTAGTAACACAACATGTAGTATACTTTCAGTTTGTGTAGAAATGAGTGTGATCAGTGTGATTGCCATACCAAATGGCAGTGGTGTCACATGCAAATGATGCATGATTGGCTGACATGCAGATTTGCCTGTGACATTAGGTATGTTTTCTAGGTACAGTGTTGAAGGAAAATGTATATACTTTACAATAAAAAGTCGACAAAATTTTCTTAGTGTCAGGATACAGGTCATATATATGATGAAATAAGATGTGTGTGAAAGAGATACATATCCCAGTTAAATATAAGACAGACAATAAGGAAGACTATTAGGCAGAGATATGCATATAACAAGCAATTTGTATTCATAACTGTGGAACAAGTAACTCCAGTGCTACAACATAATTGTACTTTACAATCCATTATACACCCTTTCTAAAAACACCAACCAAACGAGGCCATTTCATTAGCTAAATGCAGCCTTTTCCTTTTTTATTGTTTCTAAATTTTGCTGTGTTCCTCTTAATTATGCTACTTAACCATTCAGAAAATGCACATTGATGCAAAACCTGTTCTATTTAACGTTTATTGTCCCATACTGTGCCACTTATTGTACCTGATCCCACATAAATTGTTTGTTTCATTTTCTGGTAAGTCACTGAGAAACACAGTCAGTCATTAATGACAAGTGTTAGAGTTGTAATTATTCTTCTTTTTGTTCAGAAAATATACAGTGGTGTAGAATGTGACAACAGTTATATATTTGTTTGCTAAGTTTATATCGTTATATTTATATAAATTGTTTAAAAGTTAGTCTGTCATGACGTGCTGAATACCTTGTGAATAATGAGGCTGCTGAAGCCGTCACCATGAATACTCATTAAATATTCATACATGCTACAGGTTGTTTGGTAGTGGGTGGGTGTTGACTGAGCCTTGCTACTGTGCATCTGTGAGGGGTACTAGGATACAATTATGCCTACCAGCTGTTTTTGTAACATGGGCAATTTAATTCTTCAAGGTCAGCAGGCACTGAATTTGTAGATGAAACCCTGAAATGTTAAGTTGTTCACCAGTCGAATCCACTTCCTTAGTTATGGATCTCTTTAGTGTGGAACTATTCAGCTGATTTTTGCTTCTGCAGAGATTGTGCATATTGACTGATATTGGTGAATTGTAATGACAGAAGTTTGATTGGCCTTTTATGGTTGAAATGTTCCAAAACTGGTGTTTTGTCATTATTGCTTCTTACATTAAGTTTCATTGCTTACTGCAAAAATATTAAAAACTGCAAATTTAAAACTCATTCTAACAATCGGCGCTGTATTATACAAGGCATTTAATTTAATGCATTTGGGACTGTGACTCGAAGAACACATGCATGGTCCTAAAATGTGTGCAAGGAGCCTGTGGTTTGAAAACAGCCCAAAGGTAAATTTAATCCGCCACTGCATGATGCATTTTCTTTGAATGAGAGTTTCAAGGGCAGAGAAGTTTACTGTTCATGTTGCCTGTTTTCATCATGAGCCTGTATTGCATTTGTACTGTGAAATTTTAAGTAAAAATTTTAAATTAAATCCAAATATCTGTTGTCATTGTAGAAGTAAGGAAAAAATGGTATGCACACCGACAGGTTTAAACAGAGTTTATGGTAACTGAGAGACCTAGCCAAGTACTGGGACACTGGGATTGCATGAGGGGTTGTGGGGGCTTATCTGTTAACCTGCCTAGGGCCCCATTTGATTGTGATCCGGCTCTGGCACTAGTAATTCTTCATCCTATTGACTGTTTGCTGGAGGACTGGAGTTTGTCACAGTGAAGTTTGTTGAGTAAAAAAATAAATATTAGACACCGTTTCATGTAGTTGATGCAGAGTTAATCCAGAAATGCTGAAAGTATCAAAGTTGAATGAAATCCATATTTGCTAAGTAGATTGTCAACCTTCTGTGGTTTGTCAATAATTTTGGTATATTCCTTGACTCTTCCAAATAGTTTTCTAAATAATGTTGTTCTTTTGATTATTATCTGTGTTGTTGATTTAAGTGCATGCCTAATTGCACCTCTTTTGTAGGAATAAAAAAAATCTTACTGTATTGGGTGAAGATAGAAGATTACATTTAGAATTAGGTTACTGTGCTTTGATTTTATAACTAGGAATTGTGAGTTTAAGTGCATGGGGTGTTGGCTTTTTACTCACAACTAGGGCTACAAGGGGAACGTTGAATACAATTTTTATTTATCTTTGGAAGGTTTGTGTGTAATGCGTGCATTGATGATATAATATGGTTTAACGTCGCTTGCTCTAAATTTGTCCTAATAACATGGTTAGCACCACTATGCTGTCTTGGGTAAGAGAGGCCAATTACCCACTGTACAATACCAAAGTGCTCTGGCTGACTACGTTTGCAAATGGGTAGTGGGTGGGTGTTGGGTGGGTAGTCATTAAATCCCCAAATAACTTGGCCATCCTGCAGGAAGGTTTGTCCCAAATAAATAACTGGTGCTAAAATCATGGACTAAAACTAAATGCCAAAACCTACATTATTGTTTCCTTGGGGAAAGTCACCTACCCCAGGAAACTGCCCCATTGGCAGCGTGTCCCTAAGAGTTGACTTAGTTGTTCAGGATTTGGGAACTTGTGTGTGAACATTGACCAACTTTTGACCAGCATGTGTCCATTGTTGTAAGAAAGTTGTCCTTTATTGCACAGCATATAAACAGACAGTTGTGTCTAGACCTGGGGATGTAATTGTCCTCTTTTACTCAAATCTCATTAGGCCCCTCATTTTAATGTGTCCTTTGGCATTTATCTGTCCAGACACATGCAAAACCCGGAACACCCACAGAGATACCTTACTAAAAGGATACAAGGCCTAAGAAACATGTCCTACATGGATCGACTCAAAGCCCTCTCACTGTAATCTATATTGTACAGACTGTTAAGCAGTGACTTGTTTGGCATACAAGGCATTCTGTGACCCAATATTGATGGATGTACTGCACATCAGTAAGTCAGATGGCATCAGAAATACTGCAGAGGGATTTAAACCTCTTCAACAACATAAGCAGAATAGTTTGGAGGTGTTAATATATCTTGCAGAGGATACCACTTCTCTGGGACAGAATCCTCATCTACCTAAAATAGAAATTCTTACCTATTCATATTCAAGCACAACTTGGATCTATGTATGGGAAACAGAAAATTTACCCCAGGACTGCCCCCTGCTTTGTCCAATGCGTGGGTCCCTTAAAATTATCTATGGCATGCTCCTAGTTATTCTTATTATGGGTAATATATAACTATCGACCATGGGGTGGGTAAGACTGATCTCTTCTTAAATGAGAGAGGTTAATTTGAGCATCAAAAAAGAAGTTGGCTAAGCTTAAAATGGCACACAAGGGCATGTAGTGTAGTACTTGCTTCTGAAGCTAGAATGGCAAATAATGCAGTCTGATATCCTTCTATGAAAATGTTGCTGAATCGTGCTTCTTTTACTAAAGTGTAACCTTTTGCTTTGTAAGTTAATATGTATTAATTTTCCTCCTACAAATAACTCCAACACATCAGACATGGCAGTAGATCAGGTAGAGGCCCTCTCATTCTTTATAAAAACTACTTCAAACCAACTATCATTGCACAACCAAATGCTTCCTCAGATAATGAAACAGACTGGATCCTTCAAAAACATTCCTCCTGGAAAATCGGTTACCTTCTAATAACAGTTGCCTAACTTCCTCCTCCAGCTTCTCTAAACAAATTTAATCCATCGTTATTATCACCTCAACTGCATGAACATATAAAAATATTATTATTCTAGATGATTTTTATCTAAACTACCTAGGTTCCCCTGAGTAATGACATTGTTGAATTCTTAGCCAGTTTTAACCTTTTACAGTTGGTCAGTGATGCTACTCATCTAAATCTCCAAACCAACAGCTACTCCCTCCTGGATCTGCTAATCACTAACTACCCTTTCATCATCTCCAATGTATCTGCTCTTCCACCCTCATTCAGTAGCCACTGCCCAGTAACCTTCCAAATCTTTCAAAACTGCCCCCTCCCAAACACTAGTTACCTTCAGACCTAGATCCATCATCAATGCAGACAACCTCAAAAAATACACCTGGCAACTTTTGACTGGTCTCCATTGCCAACTTGCAAAACCTCAACTTGCCTGCAACAGCTTTGACACATATTACCCTTCTTCAGCATCAAGACAAAGCTTTCTGTCTCATACAGTGCCTTTTCAAATACACCCCAGCTAACCACTAAACTGAAAGCTGTGCACAAACTTGGGGACAGTGTGTGGTCTTCATGGAGACAAAACCCCTCACCAGAAAATCGTGCTGCCTTTACCTCTGTATTTACCTCAGCTAAGCAAGCCATATACAAGCACAAAACCAACTACTACAAAATCAAGCAACTTGCTCTTCTAGGCAAACCCAAACATTTTTGGCAGGAAATAAATCTTCTCAGAGGCAATAAATCCACCGATCCAACTTCTTTTCCAATCAGCAACTAGACCTCTCAAAGGCAACTCTCAGCCTCTGTCTTTCTCAAAGAATTCAGCCAACTCCGGAGTACTACAATTTCTACCTCCCCCCCCCCAATCACCTAGACCCTTTCTTTTATTTTAAGAAAATTTCACACTATATTCCTCCTCTTAAAAACATATCCCTGGATGTACTCGCTGGTGCAGACAACCTACTAATACCCTTAGTTTATATCGCTCTACAAAGATTTCCTTTCCTTACCATATCTCGTCTGCATATTTATAACCTCTGCTTCATTCAAAATACAGTATCAGACATATGGAAAACTGTTCTGGTTAAACCTCCTCCCAAACAGCCTCAGCCAGTACATACTTCCCACGTCTGCCCTATCTCCATCCTCCTTACACTTGGGGAAAATGAATCTACAGCCAACTGTCCACTTGCATCCAACAATACCACCTCGTCACTCTTAAACAGCATGGGTTCTGGGCTGGTTGGTGCACAGTGATAGCAGTATATTCACTTACAGATGAGATGCCTCTCAGCAGGGATAAAGGAAACCTTTCAAGAGCTCTCTTCATTGACTTTACCAAAGCTTTTGATCTAATTGATCACTTACTGCTCCTTCACTCCCTCCAAGAAATTGGGGTTAGCCCCGATACTGTCACCTGGTTCCAACATTTCTTAACAAATAGGTATTTCAGAGTCAAAGAAGAGTGCCCCAGGGATTCATACTCGAGCTTCATTTGTTTTCAGTCTTGGCAACAAGCTGCCCTCTGATCTCACTAACCTTCTTGTTACTGTTTATGAACATGACTTGGTTATTCTTCGATCCAGTCTCTCACATTCAGCTGTTCAAACCCAGCTTCAGTCTGACCTCAACTCCCTTAATTCTTGTCTGAAACAAAGTATGATATTTGGAACCTCCCAAAAGCTGAAAGACACCTAAAATATCTCAATGTCTTAGATCTCGATGGTTGCTCAGTAGAGACAACTTCATCCTTTAAATATGGCTAGACTAGTCACATAACCTGCAAAGCCACATTGAAAACACCAGGAAAAAGATCAGTTCTCTTGTATTTTGGTCCTGGAGAATATCTCCCTTTCTCTGCAGACCAGGTAGAGCTGCAGTAGGCAAAGGTGCCCTACTTGTTAAACTTGAATACAGGCTCTCCATTATAGCCACAAGAAAAACTAATCTACTCTGTAGTCCGTTGAAAACAAAATATGTCGATTCATTTCCAGTTCCTCTTCTCAAGAACACCACTGCATCACTCCTTCCAAGGCCAAATGGCTACCAGTGTCTTGCAGAGTTGCACTATTCCTAGTGTCTCTTGTTTTCAGACTACTTCAGCCAATTGACATCCCACCTCTTGCAGCCAAACTCCGTAATAAAGCCACCCCCTACAACCTCTACAAATTAACTTCCTCCCTCCCGACAACCCAAACTAAACTGCAGTGTTCCAACCAGTCCAGGTCCATTCTTGCACCCAAACTCTGTCAGTCCCTACGCCTTTACCTCAAAGAAATCTGTTTCCTCACCTTCAGAGCACAACTCAAAAGACACCTTCATCAAAAGTTCTGACTGCAATTGCTTTTCCAGTGGACATATAACCTGACTCCCTCCTCACCTGCATCACTTCAGCTTTGATCCTCTGTTCTCAGCTGCTGCATCCCACTCCTTTACTACTAAAATTAATCCACACTTGATTTTCCATTCTGCTCATATTATTTACATATTGTATCAATTGTCTTATCTTCTGTGATTACTCTGTTTTGTGAATTTGTTCTGCTTTTTTTTTGTGAATCTCTTCACCAGGGCTGTGTTTGCAAATGATCTATAATGATGAGTGTACTACCCCAGTAAACAAACTAAAATAAAATATTATGTGACAGTGATGCTCTGTTTCTCTAAAACACACTCACAAAAGAAGCGAACATTAATGAGGTTTTTTGGTCTTTTGAGTGGACGTGATTTGAAACTGTTGTTTTTGGAAATCATTGTACATGCAGCAATTATGAAGTTATCTGCATATGTATTGTATTTTTTTGTTGAGGCAGGCAACTTTCTCACTGCCTCAGGTCATCGTAGTGATTTCAGGCAGCCCATGCCTT